>NC_083105.1:74497067-74678067 GCF_949774975.1 Lagenorhynchus albirostris
CCGTAGCCCTTTAGAGCCCCTCTGTGTATGCCCAGCGTAGGGAAACGCGCTGCACTCCCCTTGGGAGCAGCTTAGGGTCCTCAGCACTCGCACACGTTCCCGGACACCGTTCTGGCACGTCCCATATGGCGTCGAAGTCCTACGCATTATCCTAGGCTGAGCTGAACTCAGAGAAACCCTCGGCTTCGCAGTCCACCTAGGACCTCCTGCCTGAAGTCACCGTGCCTCCCGGAGAGAGTCGGCTTGCGTTCTTACTGCCATGTACGTCCCCTTCCTCCTGTGGCACTGCAGGCTTTGAATAGCCACAGGCCCAGAGGAGCAGCTACGGCGTTCCTTGGCTGAGGCAGTTCGCTTGACGCAGAACACCCTACTTCGAGAAGTTGATTCAGGGAAGGAAACTCAGGGTGACCTGTGTCTCTTTGGGCTTGTGAGAAACCACGGGGATGTCTGCTGAGTGCGCCCACGGAAACGGGGGCCTGCTGCAAGTAGCCTTGCTTTCCCGTTTGGAAGGCTGCGTTCATGCTGCCTTGAAGCTACCTGACCTTCCCTGCTCTCGACAGGCCTGTTAGCCCTGTCAGAGTGCTTCGGGGAACGTTATGAGTCTGCTCTGTCTAAAGCAGGTGCTTCCATGGCCGCGGCTCTGGTCCGCCTGACAAGCTCTAGAGCTAGAGGGAACCTCAACGTGACAAGCTGCCTCCAGCGTAGGCCCCTAGTAGCCGTGCAGAAAGGGAGGCAGGCAGCTGTCTCCATGAGTTCTCAGTCGCGTAGAGGCTTTATTTTAAAGGAAGTGGTACACTTTGGAGGACTCCTAGGCCTCTCGGGTATGCATCACTTTCCCTCCAAGTTCACCGAGTACCTCCAGACCCCTGTGGGGCGGCTGAGCAACTTCGAGGCCCATTGGTTGACCCCCCCCCCACACCACCCCCGGAGGCCCTCTGTGCGTGCCGCGCGATGGGCTACACACTGGACGTCCCTCGAGGAGCGCTACATTTCCAGAGCCCTCGAACAGCCTCAGGACAGCATTTCGGGTGAGTGCGACTTTGTCATGGCCCTTGTGTGAGCTGCCATGGGAAAACACTGTGCTTTGAATACTTCGAGGACCTCGTACCTGAAGTCACTCTGCCTGAGGAGAAAGTCAGCATCTCACCATGCCGTGTCGCTAACGGCACGCCCAGCACGAACACAGGCCTGGAAGAAAGGCCCCGAGTGGCGGTGCAGAAGCGGAGGCGTGCAGCAGTTTCCATGAGGCGGTGGCCTCGGCTCTGGGCACCTTCAACGGCAGCAGGGTTTTCTGGACACCTAGGAGGCTGGCGCGGGCCCCCTGTTCCCGGCAGGAACACTGAGTACCGCCAGGCCCACCTGGGTCTGCTAAGCAACATCCAGGCCCGTAGCCCTTTAGAGCCCCTCTGTGTATGCCCAGCGTAGGGAAACGCGCTGCACTCCCCTTGGGAGCAGCTTAGGGTCCTCAGCACTCGCACACGTTCCCGGACACCGTTCTGGCACGTCCCACATGGCGTCGAAGTCTTACGCATTACCCTAGGCTGAGCTGAACTCAGAGAAACCCTCGGCTTCGCAGTCCACCTAGGACCTCCTGCCTGAAGTCACCGTGCCTCCCGGAGAGAGTCGGCTTGCGTTCTTACTGCCATGTACGTCCCCTTCCTCCTGTGGCACTGCAGGCTTTGAATAGCCACAGGCCCAGAGGAGCAGCTACGGCGTTCCTTGGCTGAGGCAGTTCGCTTGACGCAGAACACCCTACTTCGAGAAGTTGATTCAGGGAAGGAAACTCAGGGTGACCTGTGTCTCTTTGGGCTTGTGAGAAACCACGGGGATGTCTGCTGAGTGCGCCCACGGAAACGGGGGCCTGCTGCAAGTAGCCTTGCTTTCCCGTTTGGAAGGCTGCGTTCATGCTGCCTTGAAGCTACCTGACCTTCCCTGCTCTCGACAGGCCTGTTAGCCCTGTCAGAGTGCTTCGGGGAACGTTATGAGTCTGCTCTGTCTAAACCAGGTGCTTCCATGGCCGCGGCTCTGGTCCGCCTGACAAGCTCTAGAGCTAGAGGGAACCTCAACGTGACAAGCTGCCTCCAGCGTAGGCCCCTAGTAGCCGTGCAGAAAGGGAGGCAGGCAGCTGTCTCCATGAGTTCTCAGTCGCGTAGAGGCTTTATTTTAAAGGAAGTAGTACACTTTGGAGGACTCCTAGGCCTCTCGGGTATGCATCACTTTCCCTCCAAGTTCACCGAGTACCTCCAGACCCCTGTGGGGCGGCTGAGCAACTTCGAGGCCCATTGGTTGACCCCCCACACACACCACCCCCCGGAGGCCCTCTGTGCGTGCCGCGCGATGGGCTACACACTGGACGTCCCTCGAGGAGCGCTACATTTCCAGAGCCCTCGAACAGCCTCAGGACAGCATTTCGGGTGAGTGCGACTTTGTCATGGCCCTTGTGTGAGCTGCCATGGGAAAACACTGTGCTTTGAATACTTCGAGGACCTCGTACCTGAAGTTACTCTGCCCGAGGAGAAGGTCAGCATCTCACCATGCCGTGTCGCTAACGGCACGCCCAGCACGAACACAGGCCTGGAAGAAAGGCCCCGAGTGGCGGTGCAGAAGCGGAGGCGTGCAGCAGTTTCCATGAGGCGGTGGCCTCGGCTCTGGGCACCTTCAACGGCAGCAGGGTTTTCTGGACACCTAGGAGGCTGGCGCGGGTCCCCTGTTCCCGGCAGGAACACTGAGTACCGCCAGGCCCACCTGGGTCTGCTAAGCAACATCCAGGCCCGTAGCCCTTTAGAGCCCCTCTGTGTATTCCCAGCGTAGGGAAACGCGCTGCACTCTCCTTGGGAGCAGCTTAGGGTCCTCAGCACTCGCACACGTTCCCGGACACCGTTCTGGCACGTCCCACATGGCGTCGAAGTCTTACGCATTACCCTAGGCTGAGCTGAACTCAGAGAAACCCTCGGCTTCGCAGTCCACCTAGGACCTCCTGCCTGAAGTCACCGTGCCTCCCGGAGAGAGTCGGCTTGCGTTCTTACTGCCATGTACGTCCCCTTCCTCCTGTGGCACTGCAGGCTTTGAATAGCCACAGGCCCAGAGGAGCAGCTACGGCGTTCCTTGGCTGAGGCAGTTCGCTTGACGCAGAACACCCTACTTCGAGAAGTTGATTCAGGGAAGGAAACTCAGGGTGACCTGTGTCTCTTTGGGCTTGTGAGAAACCACGGGGATGTCTGCTGAGTGCGCCCACGGAAACGGGGGCCTGCTGCAAGTAGCCTTGCTTTCCCGTTTGGAAGGCTGCGTTCATGCTGCCTTGAAGCTACCTGACCTTCCCTGCTCTCGACAGGCCTGTTAGCCCTGTCAGAGTGCTTTGGGGAACGTTATGAGTCTGCTCTGTCTAAACCAGGTGCTTCCATGGCCGCGGCTCTGGTCCGCCTGACAAGCTCTAGAGCTAGAGGGAACCTCAACGTGACAAGCTGCCTCCAGCGTAGGCCCCTAGTAGCCGTGCAGAAAGGGAGGCAGGCAGCTGTCTCCATGAGTTCTCAGTCGCGTAGAGGCTTTATTTTAAAGGAAGTGGTACACTTTGGAGGACTCCTAGGCCTCTCGGGTATGCATCACTTTCCCTCCAAGTTCACCGAGTACCTCCAGACCCCTGTGGGGCGGCTGAGCAACTTCGAGGCCCATTGGTTGACCCCCCCACACACCACCCCCGGAGGCCCTCTGTGCGTGCCGCGCGATGGGCTACACACTGGACGTCCCTCGAGGAGCGCTACATTTCCAGAGCCCTCGAACAGCCTCAGGACAGCATTTCGGGTGAGTGCGACTTTGTCATGGCCCTTGTGTGAGCTGCCATGGGAAAACACTGTGCTTTGAATACTTCGAGGACCTCGTACCTGAAGTCACTCTGCCTGAGGAGAAAGTCAGCATCTCACCATGCCGTGTCGCTAACGGCACGCGCAGCACGAACACAGGCCTGGAAGAAAGGCCCCGAGTGGCGGTGCAGAAGCGGAGGCGTGCAGCAGTTTCCATGAGGCGGTGGCCTCGGCTCTGGGCACCTTCAACGGCAGCAGGGTTTTCTGGACACCTAGGAGGCTGGCGCGGGTCCCCTGTTCCCGGCAGGAACACTGAGTACCGCCAGGCCCACCTGGGTCTGCTAAGCAACATCCAGGCCCGTAGCCCTTTAGAGCCCCTCTGTGTATGCCCAGCGTAGGGAAACGCGCTGCAATCCCCTTGGGAGCAGCTTAGGGTCCTCAGCACTCGCACACGTTCCCGGACACCGTTCTGGCACGTCCCACATGGCGTCGAAGTCTTACGCATTACCCTAGGCTGAGCTGAACTCAGAGAAACCCTCGGCTTCGCAGTCCACCTAGGACCTCCTGCCTGAAGTCACCGTGCCTCCCGGAGAGAGTCGGCTTGCGTTCTTACTGCCATGTACGTCCCCTTCCTCCTGTGGCACTGCAGGCTTTGAATAGCCACAGGCCCAGAGGAGCAGCTACGGCGTTCCTTGGCTGAGGCAGTTCGCTTGACGCAGAACACCCTACTTCGAGAAGTTGATTCAGGGAAGGAAACTCAGGGTGACCTGTGTCTCTTTGGGCTTGTGAGAAACCACGGGGATGTCTGCTGAGTGCACCCACGGAAACGGGGGCCTGCTGCAAGTAGCCTTGCTTTCCCGTTTGGAAGGCTGCGTTCATGCTGCCTTGAAGCTACCTGACCTTCCCTGCTCTCGACAGGCCTGTTAGCCCTGTCAGAGTGCTTCGGGGAACGTTATGAGTCTGCTCTGTCTAAAGCAGGTGCTTCCATGGCCGCGGCTCTGGTCCGCCTGACAAGCTCTAGAGCTAGAGGGAACCTCAACGTGACAAGCTGCCTCCAGCGTAGGCCCCTAGTAGCCGTGCAGAAACGGAGGCAGGCAGCTGTCTCCATGAGTTCTCAGTCGAGTAGAGGCTTTATTTTAAAGGAAGTGGTACACTTTGGAGGACTCCTAGGCCTCTCGGGTATGCATCACTTTCCCTCCAAGTTCACCGAGTACCTCCAGACCCCTGTGGGGCGGCTGAGCAACTTCGAGGCCCATTGGTTGACCCCCCCCCACACCACCCCCGGAGGCCCTCTGTGCGTGCCGCGCGATGGGCTACACACTGGACGTCCCTCGAGGAGCGCTACATTTCCAGAGCCCTCGAACAGCCTCAGGACAGCATTTCGGGTGAGTGCGACTTTGTCATGGCCCTTGTGTGAGCTGCCATGGGAAAACACTGTGCTTTGAATACTTCGAGGACCTCGTACTTGAGGTCACTCTGCCTGAGGAGAAAGTCAGCATCTCACCATGCCGTGTCGCTAACGGCACGCGCAGCACGAACACAGGCCTGGAAGAAAGGCCCCGAGTGGCGGTGCAGAAGCGGAGGCGTGCAGCAGTTTCCATGAGGCGGTGGCCTCGGCTCTGGGCACCTTCAACGGCAGCAGGGTTTTCTGGACACCTAGGAGGCTGGCGCGGGTCCCCTGTTCCCGGCAGGAACACTGAGTATCGCCAGGCCCACCTGGGTCTGCTAAGCAACATCCAGGCCCGTAGCCCTTTAGAGCCCCTCTGTGGATGCCCAGCGTAGGGAAACGCGCTGCACTCCCCTTGGGAGCAGCTTAGGGTCCTCAGCACTCGCACACGTTCCCGGACACCGTTCTGGCACGTCCCACATGGCGTCGAAGTCCTACGCATTACCCTAGGCTGAGCTGAACTCAGAGAAACCCTCGGCTTCGCAGTCCACCTAGGACCTCCTGCCTGAAGTCACCGTGCCTCCCGGAGAGAGTCGGCTTGCGTTCTTACTGCCATGTACGTCCCCTTCCTCCTGTGGCACTGCAGGCTTTGAATAGCCACAGGCCCAGAGGAGCAGCTACGGCGTTCCTTGGCTGAGGCAGTTCGCTTGACGCAGAACACCCTACTTCGAGAAGTTGATTCAGGGAAGGAAACTCAGGGTGACCTGTGTCTCTTTGGGCTTGTGAGAAACCACGGGGATGTCTGCTGAGTGCGCCCACGGAAACGGGGGCCTGCTGCAAGTAGCCTTGCTTTCCCGTTTGGAAGGCTGCGTTCATGCTGCCTTGAAGCTACCTGACCTTCCCTGCTCTCGACAGGCCTGTTAGCCCTGTCAGAGTGCTTCGGGGAACGTTATGAGTCTGCTCTGTCTAAAGCAGGTGCTTCCATGGCCGCGGCTCTGGTCCGCCTGACAAGCTCTAGAGCTAGAGGGAACCTCAACGTGACAAGCTGCCTCCAGCGTAGGCCCCTAGTAGCCGTGCAGAAAGGGAGGCAGGCAGCTGTCTCCATCAGTTCTCAGTCGCGTAGGGGCTTTATTTTAAAGGAAGTGGTACACTTTGGAGGACTCCTAGGCCTCTCGGGTATGCATCACTTACCCTCCAAGTTCACCGAGTACCTCCAGACCCCTGTGGGGCGGCTGAGCAACTTCGAGGCCCATTGGTTGACCCCCCCCCACACCACCCCCGGAGGCCCTCTGTGCGTGCCGCGCGATGGGCTACACACTGGACGTCCCTCGAGGAGCGCTACATTTCCAGAGCCCTCGAACAGCCTCAGGACAGCATTTCGGGTGAGTGCGACTTTGTCATGGCCCTTGTGTGAGCTGCCATGGGAAAACACTGTGCTTTGAATACTTCGAGGACCTCGTACCTGAAGTCACTCTGCCCGAGGAGAAAGTCAGCATCTCACCATGCCGTGTCGCTAACGGCACGCCCAGCACGAACACAGGCCTGGAAGAAAGGCCCCGAGTGGCGGTGCAGAAGCGGAGGCGTGCAGCAATTTCCATGGAGGCGGTGGCCTCGGCTCTGGGCACCTTCAACGACAGCAGGGTTTTCTGGACACCTAGGAGGCTGGCGCGGGCCCCCTGTTCCCGGCAGGAACACTGAGTACCGCCAGGCCCACCTGGGTCTGCTAAGCAACATCCAGGCCCGTAGCCCTTTAGAGCCCCTCTGTGTATGCCCAGCGTAGGGAAACGCGCTGCACTCCCCTTGGGAGCAGCTTAGGGTCCTCAGCACTCGCACACGTTCCCGGACACCGTTCTGGCACGTCCCACATGGCGTCGATGTCTTACGCATTACCCTAGGCTGAGCTGAACTCAGAGAAACCCTCGGCTTCGCAGTCCACCTAGGACCTCCTGCCTGAAGTCACCGTGCCTCCCGGAGAGAGTCGGCTTGCGTTCTTACTGCCATGTACGTCCCCTTCCTCCTGTGGCACTGCAGGCTTTGAATAGCCACAGGCCCAGAGGAGCAGCTACGGCGTTCCTTGGCTGAGGCAGTTCGCTTGACGCAGAACACCCTACTTCGAGAAGTTGATTCAGGGAAGGAAACTCAGGGTGACCTGTGTCTCTTTGGGCTTGTGAGAAACCACGGGGATGTCTGCTGAGTGCGCCCACGGAAACGGGGGCCTGCTGCAAGTAGCCTTGCTTTCCCGTTTGGAAGGCTGCGTTCATGCTGCCTTGAAGCTACCTGACCTTCCCTGCCCTCGACAGGCGTGTTAGCCCTGTCAGAGTGCTTCGGGGAACGTTATGAGTCTGCTCTGTCTAAAGCAGGTGCTTCCATGGCCGCGGCTCTGGTCCGCCTGACAAGCTCTAGAGCTAGAGGGAACCTCAACGTGACAAGCTGCCTCCAGCGTAGGCCCCTAGTAGCCGTGCAGAAAGGGAGGCAGGCAGCTGTCTCCATGAGTTCTCAGTCGCGTAGAGGCTTTATTTTAAAGGAAGTGGTACACTTTGGAGGACTCCTAGGCCTCTCGGGTATGCATCACTTTCCCTCCAAGTTCACCGAGTACCTCCAGACCCCTGTGGGGCGGCTGAGCAACTTCGAGGCCCATTGGTTGACCCCCCCCCACACCACCCCCGGAGGCCCTCTGTGCGTGCCGCGCGATGGGCTACACACTGGACGTCCCTCGAGGAGCGCTACATTTCCAGAGCCCTCGAACAGCCTCAGGACAGCATTTCGGGTGAGTGCGACTTTGTCATGGCCCTTGTGTGAGCTGCCATGGGAAAACACTGTGCTTTGAATACTTCGAGGACCTCGTACCTGAAGTCACTCTGCCTGAGGAGAAAGTCAGCATCTCACCATGCCGTGTCGCTAACGGCACGCGCAGCACGAACACAGGCCTGGAAGAAAGGCCCCGAGTGGCGGTGCAGAAGCGGAGGCGTGCAGCAGTTTCCATGAGGCGGTGGCCTCGGCTCTGGGCACCTTCAACGGCAGCAGGGTTTTCTGGACACCTAGGAGGCTGGCGCGGGTCCCCTGTTCCCGGCAGGAACACTGAGTACCGCCAGGCCCACCTGGGTCTGCTAAGCAACATCCAGGCCCGTAGCCCTTTAGAGCCCCTCTGTGTATGCCCAGCGTAGGGAAACGCGCTGCAATCCCCTTGGGAGCAGCTTAGGGTCCTCAGCACTCGCACACGTTCCCGGACACCGTTCTGGCACGTCCCACATGGCGTCGAAGTCTTACGCATTACCCTAGGCTGAGCTGAACTCAGAGAAACCCTCGGCTTCGCAGTCCACCTAGGACCTCCTGCCTGAAGTCACCGTGCCTCCCGGAGAGAGTCGGCTTGCGTTCTTACTGCCATGTACGTCCCCTTCCTCCTGTGGCACTGCAGGCTTTGAATAGCCACAGGCCCAGAGGAGCAGCTACGGCGTTCCTTGGCTGAGGCAGTTCGCTTGACGCAGAACACCCTACTTCGAGAAGTTGATTCAGGGAAGGAAACTCAGGGTGACCTGTGTCTCTTTGGGCTTGTGAGAAACCACGGGGATGTCTGCTGAGTGCACCCACGGAAACGGGGGCCTGCTGCAAGTAGCCTTGCTTTCCCGTTTGGAAGGCTGCGTTCATGCTGCCTTGAAGCTACCTGACCTTCCCTGCTCTCGACAGGCCTGTTAGCCCTGTCAGAGTGCTTCGGGGAACGTTATGAGTCTGCTCTGTCTAAAGCAGGTGCTTCCATGGCCGCGGCTCTGGTCCGCCTGACAAGCTCTAGAGCTAGAGGGAACCTCAACGTGACAAGCTGCCTCCAGCGTAGGCCCCTAGTAGCCGTGCAGAAACGGAGGCAGGCAGCTGTCTCCATGAGTTCTCAGTCGCGTAGAGGCTTTATTTTAAAGGAAGTGGTACACTTTGGAGGACTCCTAGGCCTCTCGGGTATGCATCACTTTCCCTCCAAGTTCACCGAGTACCTCCAGACCCCTGTGGGGCGGCTGAGCAACTTCGAGGCCCATTGGTTGACCCCCCCACACACCACCCCCGGAGGCCCTCTGTGCGTGCCGCGCGATGGGCTACACACTGGACGTCCCTCGAGGAGCGCTACATTTCCAGAGCCCTCGAACAGCCTCAGGACAGCATTTCGGGTGAGTGCGACTTTGTCATGGCCCTTGTGTGAGCTGCCATGGGAAAACACTGTGCTTTGAATACTTCAAGGACCTCGTACCTGAAGTCACTCTGCCCGAGGAGAAAGTCAGCATCTCACCATGCCGTGTCGCTAACGGCACGCCCAGCACGAACACAGGCCTGGAAGAAAGGCCCCGAGTGGCGGTGCAGAAGCGGAGGCGTGCAGCAATTTCCATGGAGGCGTTGGCCTCGGCTCTGGGCACCTTCAACGACAGCAGGGTTTTCTGGACACCTAGGAGGCTGGCGCGGGCCCCCTGTTCCCGGCAGGAACACTGAGTACCGCCAGGCCCACCTGGGTCTGCTAAGCAACATCCAGGCCCGTAGCCCTTTAGAGCCCCTCTGTGTATGCCCAGCGTAGGGAAACGCGCTGCACTCCCCTTGGGAGCAGCTTAGGGTCCTCAGCACTCGCACACGTTCCCGGACACCGTTCTGGCACGTCCCACATGGCGTCGATGTCTTACGCATTACCCTAGGCTGAGCTGAACTCAGAGAAACCCTCGGCTTCGCAGTCCACCTAGGACCTCCTGCCTGAAGTCACCGTGCCTCCCGGAGAGAGTCGGCTTGCGTTCTTACTGCCATGTACGTCCCCTTCCTCCTGTGGCACTGCAGGCTTTGAATAGCCACAGGCCCAGAGGAGCAGCTACGGCATTCCTTGGCTGAGGCAGTTCGCTTGACGCAGAACACCCTACTTCGAGAAGTTGATTCAGGGAAGGAAACTCAGGGTGACCTGTGTCTCTTTGGGCTTGTGAGAAACCACGGGGATGTCTGCTGAGTGCGCCCACGGAAACGGGGGCCTGCTGCAAGTAGCCTTGCTTTCCCGTTTGGAAGGCTGCGTTCATGCTGCCTTGAAGCTACCTGACCTTCCCTGCCCTCGACAGGCCTGTTAGCCCTGTCAGAGTGCTTCGGGGAACGTTATGAGTCTGCTCTGTCTAAACCAGGTGCTTCCATGGCCGCGGCTCTGGTCCGCCTGACAAGCTCTAGAGCTAGAGGGAACCTCAACGTGACAAGCTGCCTCCAGCGTAGGCCCCTAGTAGCCGTGCAGAAAGGGAGGCAGGCAGCTGTCTCCATCAGTTCTCAGTCGCATAGAGGCTTTATTTTAAAGGAAGTAGTACACTTTGGAGGACTCCTAGGCCTCTCGGGTATGCATCACTTTCCCTCCAAGTTCACCGAGTACCTCCAGACCCCTGTGGGGCGGCTGAGCAACTTCGAGGCCCATTGGTTGACCCCCCACACACACCACCCCCCGGAGGCCCTCTGTGCGTGCCGCGCGATGGGCTACACACTGGACGTCCCTCGAGGAGCGCTACATTTCCAGAGCCCTCGAACAGCCTCAGGACAGCATTTCGGGTGAGTGCGACTTTGTCATGGCCCTTGTGTGAGCTGCCATGGGAAAACACTGTGCTTTGAATACTTCGAGGACCTCGTACCTGAAGTCACTCTGCCCGAGGAGAAGGTCAGCATCTCACCATGCCGTGTCGCTAACGGCACGCCCAGCACGAACACAGGCCTGGAAGAAAGGCCCCGAGTGGCGGTGCAGAAGCGGAGGCGTGCAGCAGTTTCCATGAGGCGGTGGCCTCGGCTCTGGGCACCTTCAACGGCAGCAGGGTTTTCTGGACACCTAGGAGGCTGGCGCGGGTCCCCTGTTCCCGGCAGGAACACTGAGTACCGCCAGGCCCACCTGGGTCTGCTAAGCAACATCCAGGCCCGTAGCCCTTTAGAGCCCCTCTGTGTATTCCCAGCGTAGGGAAACGCGCTGCACTCTCCTTGGGAGCAGCTTAGGGTCCTCAGCACTCGCACACGTTCCCGGACACCGTTCTGGCACGTCCCACATGGCGTCGAAGTCTTACGCATTACCCTAGGCTGAGCTGAACTCAGAGAAACCCTCGGCTTCGCAGTCCACCTAGGACCTCCTGCCTGAAGTCACCGTGCCTCCCGGAGAGAGTCGGCTTGCGTTCTTACTGCCATGTACGTCCCCTTCCTCCTGTGGCACTGCAGGCTTTGAATAGCCACAGGCCCAGAGGAGCAGCTACGGCGTTCCTTGGCTGAGGCAGTTCGCTTGACGCAGAACACCCTACTTCGAGAAGTTGATTCAGGGAAGGAAACTCAGGGTGACCTGTGTCTCTTTGGGCTTGTGAGAAACCACGGGGATGTCTGCTGAGTGCGCCCACGGAAACGGGGGCCTGCTGCAAGTAGCCTTGCTTTCCCGTTTGGAAGGCTGCGTTCATGCTGCCTTGAAGCTACCTGACCTTCCCTGCTCTCGACAGGCCTGTTAGCCCTGTCAGAGTGCTTTGGGGAACGTTATGAGTCTGCTCTGTCTAAACCAGGTGCTTCCATGGCCGCGGCTCTGGTCCGCCTGACAAGCTCTAGAGCTAGAGGGAACCTCAACGTGACAAGCTGCCTCCAGCGTAGGCCCCTAGTAGCCGTGCAGAAAGGGAGGCAGGCAGCTGTCTCCATGAGTTCTCAGTCGCGTAGAGGCTTTATTTTAAAGGAAGTGGTACACTTTGGAGGACTCCTAGGCCTCTCGGGTATGCATCACTTTCCCTCCAAGTTCACCGAGTACCTCCAGACCCCTGTGGGGCGGCTGAGCAACTTCGAGGCCCATTGGTTGACCCCCCCCCACACCACCCCCGGAGGCCCTCTGTGCGTGCCGCGCGATGGGCTACACACTGGACGTCCCTCGAGGAGCGCTACATTTCCAGAGCCCTCGAACAGCCTCAGGACAGCATTTCGGGTGAGTGCGACTTTGTCATGGCCCTTGTGTGAGCTGCCATGGGAAAACACTGTGCTTTGAATACTTCGAGGACCTCGTACCTGAAGTCACTCTGCCCGAGGAGAAAGTCAGCATCTCACCATGCCGTGTCGCTAACGGCACGCCCAGCACGAACACAGGCCTGGAAGAAAGGCCCCGAGTGGCGGTGCAGAAGCGGAGGCGTGCAGCAATTTCAATGGAGGCGGTGGCCTCGGCTCTGGGCACCTTCAACGACAGCAGGGTTTTCTGGACACCTAGGAGGCTGGCGCGGGCCCCCTGTTCCCGGCAGGAACACTGAGTACCGCCAGGCCCACCTGGGTCTGCTAAGCAACATCCAGGCCCGTAGCCCTTTAGAGCCCCTCTGTGTATGCCCAGCGTAGGGAAACGCGCTGCACTCCCCTTGGGAGCAGCTTAGGGTCCTCAGCACTCGCACACGTTCCCGGACACCGTTCTGGCACGTCCCACATGGCGTCGATGTCTTACGCATTACCCTAGGCTGAGCTGAACTCAGAGAAACCCTCGGCTTCGCAGTCCACCTAGGACCTCCTGCCTGAAGTCACCGTGCCTCCCGGAGAGAGTCGGCTTGCGTTCTTACTGCCATGTACGTCCCCTTCCTCCTGTGGCACTGCAGGCTTTGAATAGCCACAGGCCCAGAGGAGCAGCTACGGCGTTCCTTGGCTGAGGCAGTTCGCTTGACGCAGAACACCCTACTTCGAGAAGTTGATTCAGGGAAGGAAACTCAGGGTGACCTGTGTCTCTTTGGGCTTGTGAGAAACCACGGGGATGTCTGCTGAGTGCGCCCACGGAAACGGGGGCCTGCTGCAAGTAGCCTTGCTTTCCCGTTTGGAAGGCTGCGTTCATGCTGCCTTGAAGCTACCTGACCTTCCCTGCCCTCGACAGGCCTGTTAGCCCTGTCAGAGTGCTTCGGGGAACGTTATGAGTCTGCTCTGTCTAAAGCAGGTGCTTCCATGGCCGCGGCTCTGGTCCGCCTGACAAGCTCTAGAGCTAGAGGGAACCTCAACGTGACAAGCTGCCTCCAGCGTAGGCCCCTAGTAGCCGTGCAGAAAGGGAGGCAGGCAGCTGTCTCCATGAGTTCTCAGTCGCATAGAGGCTTTATTTTAAAGGAAGTAGTACACTTTGGAGGACTCCTAGGCCTCTCGGGTATGCATCACTTTCCCTCCAAGTTCACCGAGTACCTCCAGACCCCTGTGGGGCGGCTGAGCAACTTCGAGGCCCATTGGTTGACCCCCCCCCACACCACCCCCGGAGGCCCTCTGTGCGTGCCGCGCGATGGGCTACACACTGGACGTCCCTCGAGGAGCGCTACATTTCCAGAGCCCTCGAACAGCCTCAGGACAGCATTTCGGGTGAGTGCGACTTTGTCATGGCCCTTGTGTGAGCTGCCATGGGAAAACACTGTGCTTTGAATACTTCGAGGACCTCGTACCTGAAGTCACTCTGCCTGAGGAGAAAGTCAGCATCTCACCATGCCGTGTCGCTAACGGCACGCGCAGCACGAACACAGGCCTGGAAGAAAGGCCCCGAGTGGCGGTGCAGAAGCGGAGGCGTGCAGCAGTTTCCATGAGGCGGTGGCCTCGGCTCTGGGCACCTTCAACGGCAGCAGGGTTTTCTGGACACCTAGGAGGCTGGCGCGGGTCCCCTGTTCCCGGCAGGAACACTGAGTACCGCCAGGCCCACCTGGGTCTGCTAAGCAACATCCAGGCCCGTAGCCCTTTAGAGCCCCTCTGTGTATGCCCAGCGTAGGGAAACGCGCTGCACTCCCCTTGGGAGCAGCTTAGGGTCCTCAGCACTCGCACACGTTCCCGGACACCGTTCTGGCACGTCCCACATGGCGTCGAAGTCTTACGCATTACCCTAGGCTGAGCTGAACTCAGAGAAACCCTCGGCTTCGCAGTCCACCTAGGACCTCCTGCCTGAAGTCACCGTGCCTCCCGGAGAGAGTCGGCTTGCGTTCTTACTGCCATGTACGTCCCCTTCCTCCTGTGGCACTGCAGGCTTTGAATAGCCACAGGCCCAGAGGAGCAGCTACGGCGTTCCTTGGCTGAGGCAGTTCGCTTGACGCAGAACACCCTACTTCGAGAAGTTGATTCAGGGAAGGAAACTCAGGGTGACCTGTGTCTCTTTGGGCTTGTGAGAAACCACGGGGATGTCTGCTGAGTGCACCCACGGAAACGGGGGCCTGCTGCAAGTAGCCTTGCTTTCCCGTTTGGAAGGCTGCGTTCATGCTGCCTTGAAGCTACCTGACCTTCCCTGCTCTCGACAGGCCTGTTAGCCCTGTCAGAGTGCTTCGGGGAACGTTATGAGTCTGCTCTGTCTAAAGCAGGTGCTTCCATGGCCGCGGCTCTGGTCCGCCTGACAAGCTCTAGAGCTAGAGGGAACCTCAACGTGACAAGCTGCCTCCAGCGTAGGCCCCTAGTAGCCGTGCAGAAAGGGAGGCAGGCAGCTGTCTCCATGAGTTCTCAGTCGCGTAGAGGCTTTATTTTAAAGGAAGTGGTACACTTTGGAGGACTCCTAGGCCTCTCGGGTATGCATCACTTTCCCTCCAAGTTCACCGAGTACCTCCAGACCCCTGTGGGGCGGCTGAGCAACTTCGAGGCCCATTGGTTGACCCCCCCACACACCACCCCCGGAGGCCCTCTGTGCGTGCCGCGCGATGGGCTACACACTGGACGTCCCTCGAGGAGCGCTACATTTCCAGAGCCCTCGAACAGCCTCAGGACAGCATTTCGGGTGAGTGCGACTTTGTCATGGCCCTTGTGTGAGCTGCCATGGGAAAACACTGTGCTTTGAATACTTCAAGGACCTCGTACCTGAAGTCACTCTGCCCGAGGAGAAAGTCAGCATCTCACCATGCCGTGTCGCTAACGGCACGCCCAGCACGAACACAGGCCTGGAAGAAAGGCCCCGAGTGGCGGTGCAGAAGCGGAGGCGTGCAGCAATTTCCATGGAGGCGTTGGCCTCGGCTCTGGGCACCTTCAACGACAGCAGGGTTTTCTGGACACCTAGGAGGCTGGCGCGGGCCCCCTGTTCCCGGCAGGAACACTGAGTACCGCCAGGCCCACCTGGGTCTGCTAAGCAACATCCAGGCCCGTAGCCCTTTAGAGCCCCTCTGTGGATGCCCAGCGTAGGGAAACGCGCTGCACTCCCCTTGGGAGCAGCTTAGGGTCCTCAGCACTCGCACACGTTCCCGGACACCGTTCTGGCACGTCCCACATGGCGTCGATGTCTTACGCATTACCCTAGGCTGAGCTGAACTCAGAGAAACCCTCGGCTTCGCAGTCCACCTAGGACCTCCTGCCTGAAGTCACCGTGCCTCCCGGAGAGAGTCGGCTTGCGTTCTTACTGCCATGTACGTCCCCTTCCTCCTGTGGCACTGCAGGCTTTGAATAGCCACAGGCCCAGAGGAGCAGCTACGGCGTTCCTTGGCTGAGGCAGTTCGCTTGACGCAGAACACCCTACTTCGAGAAGTTGATTCAGGGAAGGAAACTCAGGGTGACCTGTGTCTCTTTGGGCTTGTGAGAAACCACGGGGATGTCTGCTGAGTGCGCCCACGGAAACGGGGGCCTGCTGCAAGTAGCCTTGCTTTCCCGTTTGGAAGGCTGCGTTCATGCTGCCTTGAAGCTACCTGACCTTCCCTGCTCTCGACAGGCCTGTTAGCCCTGTCAGAGTGCTTTGGGGAACGTTATGAGTCTGCTCTGTCTAAACCAGGTGCTTCCATGGCCGCGGCTCTGGTCCGCCTGACAAGCTCTAGAGCTAG
Source organism: Lagenorhynchus albirostris (assembly GCF_949774975.1). Classification (NCBI taxonomy): domain Eukaryota; kingdom Metazoa; phylum Chordata; class Mammalia; order Artiodactyla; family Delphinidae; genus Lagenorhynchus; species Lagenorhynchus albirostris. Next base: position 74,512,970 of record NC_083105.1, read on the forward strand.
AGGGAACCTCAACGTGACAAGCTGCCTCCAGCGTAGGCCCCTAGTAGCCGTGCAGAAAGGGAGGCAGGCAGCTGTCTCCATGAGTTCTCAGTCGCGTAGAGGCTTTATTTTAAAGGAAGTGGTACACTTTGGAGGACTCCTAGGCCTCTCGGGTATGCATCACTTTCCCTCCAAGTTCACCGAGTACCTCCAGACCCCTGTGGGGCGGCTGAGCAACTTCGAGGCCCATTGGTTGACCCCCCCACACACCACCCCCGGAGGCCCTCTGTGCGTGCCGCGCGATGGGCTACACACTGGACGTCCCTCGAGGAGCGCTACATTTCCAGAGCCCTCGAACAGCCTCAGGACAGCATTTCGGGTGAGTGCGACTTTGTCATGGCCCTTGTGTGAGCTGCCATGGGAAAACACTGTGCTTTGAATACTTCGAGGACCTCGTACCTGAAGTCACTCTGCCCGAGGAGAAAGTCAGCATCTCACCATGCCGTGTCGCTAACGGCACGCCCAGCACGAACACAGGCCTGGAAGAAAGGCCCCGAGTGGCGGTGCAGAAGCGGAGGCGTGCAGCAATTTCCATGGAGGCGGTGGCCTCGGCTCTGGGCACCTTCAACGACAGCAGGGTTTTCTGGACACCTAGGAGGCTGGCGCGGGCCCCCTGTTCCCGGCAGGAACACTGAGTACCGCCAGGCCCACCTGGGTCTGCTAAGCAACATCCAGGCCCGTAGCCCTTTAGAGCCCCTCTGTGGATGCCCAGCGTAGGGAAACGCGCTGCACTCCCCTTGGGAGCAGCTTAGGGTCCTCAGCACTCGCACACGTTCCCGGACACCGTTCTGGCACGTCCCACATGGCGTCGATGTCTTACGCATTACCCTAGGCTGAGCTGAACTCAGAGAAACCCTCGGCTTCGCAGTCCACCTAGGACCTCCTGCCTGAAGTCACCGTGCCTCCCGGAGAGAGTCGGCTTGCGTTCTTACTGCCATGTACGTCCCCTTCCTCCTGTGGCACTGCAGGCTTTGAATAGCCACAGGCCCAGAGGAGCAGCTACGGCGTTCCTTGGCTGAGGCAGTTCGCTTGACGCAGAACACCCTACTTCGAGAAGTTGATTCAGGGAAGGAAACTCAGGGTGACCTGTGTCTCTTTGGGCTTGTGAGAAACCACGGGGATGTCTGCTGAGTGCGCCCACGGAAACGGGGGCCTGCTGCAAGTAGCCTTGCTTTCCCGTTTGGAAGGCTGCGTTCATGCTGCCTTGAAGCTACCTGACCTTCCCTGCCCTCGACAGGCCTGTTAGCCCTGTCAGAGTGCTTCGGGGAACGTTATGAGTCTGCTCTGTCTAAAGCAGGTGCTTCCATGGCCGCGGCTCTGGTCCGCCTGACAAGCTCTAGAGCTAGAGGGAACCTCAACGTGACAAGCTGCCTCCAGCGTAGGCCCCTAGTAGCCGTGCAGAAAGGGAGGCAGGCAGCTGTCTCCATGAGTTCTCAGTCGCGTAGAGGCTTTATTTTAAAGGAAGTAGTACACTTTGGAGGACTCCTAGGCCTCTCGGGTATGCATCACTTTCCCTCCAAGTTCACCGAGTACCTCCAGACCCCTGTGGGGCGGCTGAGCAACTTCGAGGCCCATTGGTTGACCCCCCACACACACCACCCCCCGGAGGCCCTCTGTGCGTGCCGCGCGATGGGCTACACACTGGACGTCCCTCGAGGAGCGCTACATTTCCAGAGCCCTCGAACAGCCTCAGGACAGCATTTCGGGTGAGTGCGACTTTGTCATGGCCCTTGTGTGAGCTGCCATGGGAAAACACTGTGCTTTGAATACTTCGAGGACCTCGTACCTGAAGTCACTCTGCCCGAGGAGAAGGTCAGCATCTCACCATGCCGTGTCGCTAACGGCACGCCCAGCACGACCACAGGCCTGGAAGAAAGGCCCCGAGTGGCGGTGCAGAAGCGGAGGCGTGCAGCAGTTTCCATGAGGCGGTGGCCTCGGCTCTGGGCACCTTCAACGGCAGCAGGGTTTTCTGGACACCTAGGAGGCTGGCGCGGGTCCCCTGTTCCCGGCAGGAACACTGAGTACCGCCAGGCCCACCTGGGTCTGCTAAGCAACATCCAGGCCCGTAGCCCTTTAGAGCCCCTCTGTGTATGCCCAGCGTAGGGAAACGCGCTGCACTCCCCTTGGGAGCAGCTTAGGGTCCTCAGCACTCGCACACGTTCCCGGACACCGTTCTGGCACGTCCCACATGGCGTCGAAGTCTTACGCATTACCCTAGGCTGAGCTGAACTCAGAGAAACCCTCGGCTTCGCAGTCCACCTAGGACCTCCTGCCTGAAGTCACCGTGCCTCCCGGAGAGAGTCGGCTTGCGTTCTTACTGCCATGTACGTCCCCTTCCTCCTGTGGCACTGCAGGCTTTGAATAGCCACAGGCCCAGAGGAGCAGCTACGGCGTTCCTTGGCTGAGGCAGTTCGCTTGACGCAGAACACCCTACTTCGAGAAGTTGATTCAGGGAAGGAAACTCAGGGTGACCTGTGTCTCTTTGGGCTTGTGAGAAACCACGGGGATGTCTGCTGAGTGCGCCCACGGAAACGGGGGCCTGCTGCAAGTAGCCTTGCTTTCCCGTTTGGAAGGCTGCGTTCATGCTGCCTTGAAGCTACCTGACCTTCCCTGCTCTCGACAGGCCTGTTAGCCCTGTCAGAGTGCTTCGGGGAACGTTATGAGTCTGCTCTGTCTAAACCAGGTGCTTCCATGGCCGCGGCTCTGGTCCGCCTGACAAGCTCTAGAGCTAGAGGGAACCTCAACGTGACAAGCTGCCTCCAGCGTAGGCCCCTAGTAGCCGTGCAGAAAGGGAGGCAGGCAGCTGTCTCCATGAGTTCTCAGTCGCGTAGAGGCTTTATTTTAAAGGAAGTGGTACACTTTGGAGGACTCCTAGGCCTCTCGGGTATGCATCACTTTCCCTCCAAGTTCACCGAGTACCTCCAGACCCCTGTGGGGTGGCTGAGCAACTTCGAGGCCCATTGGTTGACCCCCCCCCACACCACCCCCGGAGGCCCTCTGTGCGTGCCGCGCGATGGGCTACACACTGGACGTCCCTCGAGGAGCGCTACATTTCCAGAGCCCTCGAACAGCCTCAGGACAGCATTTCGGGTGAGTGCGACTTTGTCATGGCCCTTGTGTGAGCTGCCATGGGAAAACACTGTGCTTTGAATACTTCGAGGACCTCGTACCTGAAGTCACTCTGCCCGAGGAGAAAGTCAGCATCTCACCATGCCGTGTCGCTAACGGCACGCCCAGCACGAACACAGGCCTGGAAGAAAGGCCCCGAGTGGCGGTGCAGAAGCGGAGGGGTGCAGCAGTTTCCATGGAGGCGGTGGCCTCGGCTCTGGGCACCTTCAACGACAGCAGGGTTTTCTGGACACCTAGGAGGCTGGCGCGGGCCCCCTGTTCCCGGCAGGAACACTGAGTACCGCCAGGCCCACCTGGGTCTGCTAAGCAACATCCAGGCCCGTAGCCCTTTAGAGCCCCTCTGTGTATGCCCAGCGTAGGGAAACGCGCTGCACTCCCCTTGGGAGCAGCTTAGGGTCCTCAGCACTCGCACACGTTCCCGGACACCGTTCTGGCACGTCCCACATGGCGTCGATGTCTTACGCATTACCCTAGGCTGAGCTGAACTCAGAGAAACCCTCGGCTTCGCAGTCCACCTAGGACCTCCTGCCTGAAGTCACCGTGCCTCCCGGAGAGAGTCGGCTTGCGTTCTTACTGCCATGTACGTCCCCTTCCTCCTGTGGCACTGCAGGCTTTGAATAGCCACAGGCCCAGAGGAGCAGCTACGGCGTTCCTTGGCTGAGGCAGTTCGCTTGACGCAGAACACCCTACTTCGAGAAGTTGATTCAGGGAAGGAAACTCAGGGTGACCTGTGTCTCTTTGGGCTTGTGAGAAACCACGGGGATGTCTGCTGAGTGCGCCCACGGAAACGGGGGCCTGCTGCAAGTAGCCTTGCTTTCCCGTTTGGAAGGCTGCGTTCATGCTGCCTTGAAGCTACCTGACCTTCCCTGCCCTCGACAGGCCTGTTAGCCCTGTCAGAGTGCTTCGGGGAACGTTATGAGTCTGCTCTGTCTAAAGCAGGTGCTTCCATGGCCGCGGCTCTGGTCCGCCTGACAAGCTCTAGAGCTAGAGGGAACCTCAACGTGACAAGCTGCCTCCAGCGTAGGCCCCTAGTAGCCGTGCAGAAAGGGAGGCAGGCAGCTGTCTCCATGAGTTCTCAGTCGCGTAGAGGCTTTATTTTAAAGGAAGTAGTACACTTTGGAGGACTCCTAGGCCTCTCGGGTATGCATCACTTTCCCTCCAAGTTCACCGAGTACCTCCAGACCCCTGTGGGGCGGCTGAGCAACTTCGAGGCCCATTGGTTGACCCCCCACACACACCACCCCCCGGAGGCCCTCTGTGCGTGCCGCGCGATGGGCTACACACTGGACGTCCCTCGAGGAGCGCTACATTTCCAGAGCCCTCGAACAGCCTCAGGACAGCATTTCGGGTGAGTGCGACTTTGTCATGGCCCTTGTGTGAGCTGCCATGGGAAAACACTGTGCTTTGAATACTTCGAGGACCTCGTACCTGAAGTCACTCTGCCCGAGGAGAAGGTCAGCATCTCACCATGCCGTGTCGCTAACGGCACGCCCAGCACGAACACAGGCCTGGAAGAAAGGCCCCGAGTGGCGGTGCAGAAGCGGAGGCGTGCAGCAGTTTCCATGAGGCGGTGGCCTCGGCTCTGGGCACCTTCAACGGCAGCAGGGTTTTCTGGACACCTAGGAGGCTGGCGCGGGCCCCCTGTTCCCGGCAGGAACACTGAGTACCGCCAGGCCCACCTGGGTCTGCTAAGCAACATCCAGGCCCGTAGCCCTTTAGAGCCCCTCTGTGTATTCCCAGCGTAGGGAAACGCGCTGCACTCTCCTTGGGAGCAGCTTAGGGTCCTCAGCACTCGCACACGTTCCCGGACACCGTTCTGGCACGTCCCACATGGCGTCGAAGTCTTACGCATTACCCTAGGCTGAGCTGAACTCAGAGAAACCCTCGGCTTCGCAGTCCACCTAGGACCTCCTGCCTGAAGTCACCGTGCCTCCCGGAGAGAGTCGGCTTGCGTTCTTACTGCCATGTACGTCCCCTTCCTCCTGTGGCACTGCAGGCTTTGAATAGCCACAGGCCCAGAGGAGCAGCTACGGCGTTCCTTGGCTGAGGCAGTTCGCTTGACGCAGAACACCCTACTTCGAGAAGTTGATTCAGGGAAGGAAACTCAGGGTGACCTGTGTCTCTTTGGGCTTGTGAGAAACCACGGGGATGTCTGCTGAGTGCGCCCACGGAAACGGGGGCCTGCTGCAAGTAGCCTTGCTTTCCCGTTTGGAAGGCTGCGTTCATGCTGCCTTGAAGCTACCTGACCTTCCCTGCTCTCGACAGGCCTGTTAGCCCTGTCAGAGTGCTTCGGGGAACATTATGTGTCTGCTCTGTCTAAACCACGTGCTTCCATGGCCGCGGCTCTGGTCCGCCTGACAAGCTCTAGAGCTAGAGGGAGCCTCAACGTGACAAGCTGCCTCCAGCGTAGGCCCCTAGTAGCCGTGCAGAAAGGGAGGCAGGCAGCTGTCTCCATGAGTTCTCAGTCGCGTAGAGGCTTTATTTTAAAGGAAGTGGTACACTTTGGAGGACTCCTAGGCCTCTCGGGTATGCATCACTTTCCCTCCAAGTTCACCGAGTACCTCCAGACCCCTGTGGGGCGGCTGAGCAACTTCGAGGCCCATTGGTTGACCCCCCCCCACACCACCCCCGGAGGCCCTCTGTGCGTGCCGCGCGATGGGCTACACACTGGACGTCCCTCGAGGAGCGCTACATTTCCAGAGCCCTCGAACAGCCTCAGGACAGCATTTCGGGTGAGTGCGACTTTGTCATGGCCCTTGTGTGAGCTGCCATGGGAAAACACTGTGCTTTGAATACTTCGAGGACCTCGTACCTGAAGTCACTCTGCCCGAGGAGAAGGTCAGCATCTCACCATGCCGTGTCGCTAACGGCACGCCCAGCACGAACACAGGCCTGGAAGTAAGGCCCCGAGTGGCGGTGCAGAAGCGGAGGCGTGCAGCAGTTTCCATGAGGCGGTGGCCTCGGCTCTGGGCACCTTCAACGGCAGCAGGGTTTTCTGGACACCTAGGAGGCTGGCGCGGACCCCCTGTTCCCGGCAGGAACACTGAGTACCGCCAGGCCCACCTGGGTCTGCTAAGCAACATCCAGGCCCGTAGCCCTTTAGAGCCCCTCTGTGTATTCCCAGCATAGGGAAACGCGCTGCACTCTCCTTGGGAGCAGCTTAGGGTCCTCAGCACTCGCACACGTTCCCGGACACCGTTCTGGCACGTCCCACATGACGTCGAAGTCTTACGCATTACCCTAGGCTGAGCTGAACTCAGAGAAACCCTCGGCTTCGCAGTCCACCTAGGGCCTCCTGCCTGAAGTCACCGTGCCTCCCGGAGAGAGTCGGCTTGCGTTCTTACTGCCATGTACGTCCCCTTCCTCCTGTGGCACTGCAGGCTTTGAATAGCCACAGGCCCAGAGGAGCAGCTACGGCGTTCCTTGGCTGAGGCAGTTCGCTTGACGCAGAACACCCTACTTCGAGAAGTTGATTCAGGGAAGGAAACTCAGGGTGACCTGTGTCTCTTTGGGCTTGTGAGAAACCACGGGGATGTCTGCTGAGTGCGCCCACGGAAACGGGGGCCTGCTGCAAGTAGCCTTGCTTTCCCGTTTGGAAGGCTGCGTTCATGCTGCCTTGAAGCTACCTGACCTTCCCTGCTCTCGACAGGCCTGTTAGCCCTGTCAGAGTGCTTCGGGGAACGTTATGTGTCTGCTCTGTCTAAACCACGTGCTTCCATGGCCGCGGCTCTGGTCCGCCTGACAAGCTCTAGAGCTAGAGGGAGCCTCAACGTGACAAGCTGCCTCCAGCGTAGGCCCCTAGTAGCCGTGCAGAAAGGGAGGCAGGCAGCTGTCTCCATGAGTTCTCAGTCGCGTAGAGGCTTTATTTTAAAGGAAGTGGTACACTTTGGAGGACTCCTAGGCCTCTCGGGTATGCATCACTTTCCCTCCAAGTTCACCGAGTACCTCCAGACCCCTGTGGGGCGGCTGAGCAACTTCGAGGCCCATTGGTTGACCCCCCCCCACACCACCCCCGGAGGCCCTCTGTGCGTGCCGCGCGATGGGCTACACACTGGACGTCCCTCGAGGAGCGCTACATTTCCAGAGCCCTCGAACAGCCTCAGGACAGCATTTCGGGTGAGTGCGACTTTGTCATGGCCCTTGTGTGAGCTGCCATGGGAAAACACTGTGCTTTGAATACTTCGAGGACCTCGTACCTGAAGTCACTCTGCCCGAGGAGAAGGTCAGCATCTCACCATGCCGTGTCGCTAACGGCACGCCCAGCACGAACACAGGCCTGGAAGTAAGGCCCCGAGTGGCGGTGCAGAAGCGGAGGCGTGCAGCAGTTTCCATGAGGCGGTGGCCTCGGCTCTGGGCACCTTCAACGGCAGCAGGGTTTTCTGGACACCTAGGAGGCTGGCGCGGACCCCCTGTTCCCGGCAGGAACACTGAGTACCGCCAGGCCCACCTGGGTCTGCTAAGCAACATCCAGGCCCGTAGCCCTTTAGAGCCCCTCTGTGTATTCCCAGCGTAGGGAAACGCGCTGCACTCTCCTTGGGAGCAGCTTAGGGTCCTCAGCACTCGCACACGTTCCCGGACACCGTTCTGGCACGTCCCACATGACGTCGAAGTCTTACGCATTACCCTAGGCTGAGCTGAACTCAGAGAAACCCTCGGCTTCGCAGTCCACCTAGGGCCTCCTGCCTGAAGTCACCGTGCCTCCCGGAGAGAGTCGGCTTGCGTTCTTACTGCCATGTACGTCCCCTTCCTCCTGTGGCACTGCAGGCTTTGAATAGCCACAGGCCCAGAGGAGCAGCTACGGCGTTCCTTGGCTGAGGCAGTTCGCTTGACGCAGAACACCCTACTTCGAGAAGTTGATTCAGGGAAGGAAACTCAGGGTGACCTGTGTCTCTTTGGGCTTGTGAGAAACCACGGGGATGTCTGCTGAGTGCGCCCACGGAAACGGGGGCCTGCTGCAAGTAGCCTTGCTTTCCCGTTTGGAAGGCTGCGTTCATGCTGCCTTGAAGCTACCTGACCTTCCCTGCTCTCGACAGGCCTGTTAGCCCTGTCAGAGTGCTTCGGGGAACGTTATGTGTCTGCTCTGTCTAAACCACGTGCTTCCATGGCCGCGGCTCTGGTCCGCCTGACAAGCTCTAGAGCTAGAGGGAGCCTCAACGTGACAAGCTGCCTCCAGCGTAGGCCCCTAGTAGCCGTGCAGAAAGGGAGGCAGGCAGCTGTCTCCATGAGTTCTCAGTCGCGTAGAGGCTTTATTTTAAAGGAAGTGGTACACTTTGGAGGACTCCTAGGCCTCTCGGGTATGCATCACTTTCCCTCCAAGTTCACCGAGTACCTCCAGACCCCTGTGGGGCGGCTGAGCAACTTCGAGGCCCATTGGTTGACCCCCCCCCACACCACCCCCGGAGGCCCTCTGTGCGTGCCGCGCGATGGGCTACACACTGGACGTCCCTCGAGGAGCGCTACATTTCCAGAGCCCTCGAACAGCCTCAGGACAGCATTTCGGGTGAGTGCGACTTTGTCATGGCCCTTGTGTGAGCTGCCATGGGAAAACACTGTGCTTTGAATACTTCGAGGACCTCGTACCTGAAGTCACTCTGCCCGAGGAGAAGGTCAGCATCTCACCATGCCGTGTCGCTAACGGCACGCCCAGCACGAACACAGGCCTGGAAGTAAGGCCCCGAGTGGCGGTGCAGAAGCGGAGGCGTGCAGCAGTTTCCATGAGGCGGTGGCCTCGGCTCTGGGCACCTTCAACGGCAGCAGGGTTTTCTGGACACCTAGGAGGCTGGCGCGGACCCCCTGTTCCCGGCAGGAACACTGAGTACCGCCAGGCCCACCTGGGTCTGCTAAGCAACATCCAGGCCCGTAGCCCTTTAGAGCCCCTCTGTGTATTCCCAGCGTAGGGAAACGCGCTGCACTCTCCTTGGGAGCAGCTTAGGGTCCTCAGCACTCGCACACGTTCCCGGACACCGTTCTGGCACGTCCCACATGACGTCGAAGTCTTACGCATTACCCTAGGCTGAGCTGAACTCAGAGAAACCCTCGGCTTCGCAGTCAACCTAGGGCCTCCTGCCTGAAGTCACCGTGCCTCCCGGAGAGAGTCGGCTTGCGTTCTTACTGCCATGTACGTCCCCTTCCTCCTGTGGCACTGCAGGCTTTGAATAGCCACAGGCCCAGAGGAGCAGCTACGGCGTTCCTTGGCTGAGGCAGTTCGCTTGACGCAGAACACCCTACTTCGAGAAGTTGATTCAGGGAAGGAAACTCAGGGTGACCTGTGTCTCTTTGGGCTTGTGAGAAACCACGGGGATGTCTGCTGAGTGCGCCCACGGAAACGGGGGCCTGCTGCAAGTAGCCTTGCTTTCCCGTTTGGAAGGCTGCGTTCATGCTGCCTTGAAGCTACCTGACCTTCCCTGCTCTCGACAGGCCTGTTAGCCCTGTCAGAGTGCTTCGGGGAACGTTATGTGTCTGCTCTGTCTAAACCACGTGCTTCCATGGCCGCGGCTCTGGTCCGCCTGACAAGCTCTAGAGCTAGAGGGAGCCTCAACGTGACAAGCTGCCTCCAGCGTAGGCCCCTAGTAGCCGTGCAGAAAGGGAGGCAGGCAGCTGTCTCCATGAGTTCTCAGTCGCGTAGAGGCTTTATTTTAAAGGAAGTGGTACACTTTGGAGGACTCCTAGGCCTCTCGGGTATGCATCACTTTCCCTCCAAGTTCACCGAGTACCTCCAGACCCCTGTGGGGCGGCTGAGCAACTTCGAGGCCCATTGGTTGACCCCCCCCCACACCACCCCCGGAGGCCCTCTGTGCGTGCCGCGCGATGGGCTACACACTGGACGTCCCTCGAGGAGCGCTACATTTCCAGAGCCCTCGAACAGCCTCAGGACAGCATTTCGGGTGAGTGCGACTTTGTCATGGCCCTTGTGTGAGCTGCCATGGGAAAACACTGTGCTTTGAATACTTCGAGGACCTCGTACCTGAAGTCACTCTGCCCGAGGAGAAGGTCAGCATCTCACCATGCCGTGTCGCTAACGGCACGCCCAGCACGAACACAGGCCTGGAAGTAAGGCCCCGAGTGGCGGTGCAGAAGCGGAGGCGTGCAGCAGTTTCCATGAGGCGGTGGCCTCGGCTCTGGGCACCTTCAACGGCAGCAGGGTTTTCTGGACACCTAGGAGGCTGGCGCGGACCCCCTGTTCCCGGCAGGAACACTGAGTACCGCCAGGCCCACCTGGGTCTGCTAAGCAACATCCAGGCCCGTAGCCCTTTAGAGCCCCTCTGTGTATTCCCAGCGTAGGGAAACGCGCTGCACTCTCCTTGGGAGCAGCTTAGGGTCCTCAGCACTCGCACACGTTCCCGGACACCGTTCTGGCACGTCCCACATGACGTCGAAGTCTTACGCATTACCCTAGGCTGAGCTGAACTCAGAGAAACCCTCGGCTTCGCAGTCCACCTAGGGCCTCCTGCCTGAAGTCACCGTGCCTCCCGGAGAGAGTCGGCTTGCGTTCTTACTGCCATGTACGTCCCCTTCCTCCTGTGGCACTGCAGGCTTTGAATAGCCACAGGCCCAGAGGAGCAGCTACGGCGTTCCTTGGCTGAGGCAGTTCGCTTGACGCAGAACACCCTACTTCGAGAAGTTGATTCAGGGAAGGAAACTCAGGGTGACCTGTGTCTCTTTGGGCTTGTGAGAAACCACGGGGATGTCTGCTGAGTGCGCCCACGGAAACGGGGGCCTGCTGCAAGTAGCCTTGCTTTCCCGTTTGGAAGGCTGCGTTCATGCTGCCTTGAAGCTACCTGACCTTCCCTGCTCTCGACAGGCCTGTTAGCCCTGTCAGAGTGCTTCGGGGAACGTTATGTGTCTGCTCTGTCTAAACCACGTGCTTCCATGGCCGCGGCTCTGGTCCGCCTGACAAGCTCTAGAGCTAGAGGGAGCCTCAACGTGACAAGCTGCCTCCAGCGTAGGCCCCTAGTAGCCGTGCAGAAAGGGAGGCAGGCAGCTGTCTCCATGAGTTCTCAGTCGCGTAGAGGCTTTATTTTAAAGGAAGTGGTACACTTTGGAGGACTCCTAGGCCTCTCGGGTATGCATCACTTTCCCTCCAAGTTCACCGAGTACCTCCAGACCCCTGTGGGGCGGCTGAGCAACTTCGAGGCCCATTGGTTGACCCCCCCCCACACCACCCCCGGAGGCCCTCTGTGCGTGCCGCGCGATGGGCTACACACTGGACGTCCCTCGAGGAGCGCTACATTTCCAGAGCCCTCGAACAGCCTCAGGACAGCATTTCGGGTGAGTGCGACTTTGTCATGGCCCTTGTGTGAGCTGCCATGGGAAAACACTGTGCTTTGAATACTTCGAGGACCTCGTACCTGAAGTCACTCTGCCCGAGGAGAAGGTCAGCATCTCACCATGCCGTGTCGCTAACGGCACGCCCAGCACGAACACAGGCCTGGAAGTAAGGCCCCGAGTGGCGGTGCAGAAGCGGAGGCGTGCAGCAGTTTCCATGAGGCGGTGGCCTCGGCTCTGGGCACCTTCAACGGCAGCAGGGTTTTCTGGACACCTAGGAGGCTGGCGCGGACCCCCTGTTCCCGGCAGGAACACTGAGTACCGCCAGGCCCACCTGGGTCTGCTAAGCAACATCCAGGCCCGTAGCCCTTTAGAGCCCCTCTGTGTATTCCCAGCGTAGGGAAACGCGCTGCACTCTCCTTGGGAGCAGCTTAGGGTCCTCAGCACTCGCACACGTTCCCGGACACCGTTCTGGCACGTCCCACATGACGTCGAAGTCTTACGCATTACCCTAGGCTGAGCTGAACTCAGAGAAACCCTCGGCTTCGCAGTCCACCTAGGGCCTCCTGCCTGAAGTCACCGTGCCTCCCGGAGAGAGTCGGCTTGCGTTCTTACTGCCATGTACGTCCCCTTCCTCCTGTGGCACTGCAGGCTTTGAATAGCCACAGGCCCAGAGGAGCAGCTACGGCGTTCCTTGGCTGAGGCAGTTCGCTTGACGCAGAACACCCTACTTCGAGAAGTTGATTCAGGGAAGGAAACTCAGGGTGACCTGTGTCTCTTTGGGCTTGTGAGAAACCACGGGGATGTCTGCTGAGTGCGCCCACGGAAACGGGGGCCTGCTGCAAGTAGCCTTGCTTTCCCGTTTGGAAGGCTGCGTTCATGCTGCCTTGAAGCTACCTGACCTTCCCTGCTCTCGACAGGCCTGTTAGCCCTGTCAGAGTGCTTCGGGGAACGTTATGTGTCTGCTCTGTCTAAACCACGTGCTTCCATGGCCGCGGCTCTGGTCCGCCTGACAAGCTCTAGAGCTAGAGGGAGCCTCAACGTGACAAGCTGCCTCCAGCGTAGGCCCCTAGTAGCCGTGCAGAAAGGGAGGCAGGCAGCTGTCTCCATGAGTTCTCAGTCGCGTAGAGGCTTTATTTTAAAGGAAGTGGTACACTTTGGAGGACTCCTAGGCCTCTCGGGTATGCATCACTTTCCCTCCAAGTTCACCGAGTACCTCCAGACCCCTGTGGGGCGGCTGAGCAACTTCGAGGCCCATTGGTTGACCCCCCCCCACACCACCCCCGGAGGCCCTCTGTGCGTGCCGCGCGATGGGCTACACACTGGACGTCCCTCGAGGAGCGCTACATTTCCAGAGCCCTCGAACAGCCTCAGGACAGCATTTCGGGTGTGTGCGACTTTGTCATGGCCCTTGTGTGAGCTGCCATGGGAAAACACTGTGCTTTGAATACTTCGAGGACCTCGTACCTGAAGTCACTCTGCCCGAGGAGAAGGTCAGCATCTCACCATGCCGTGTCGCTAACGGCACGCCCAGCACGAACACAGGCCTGGAAGTAAGGCCCCGAGTGGCGGTGCAGAAGCGGAGGCGTGCAGCAGTTTCCATGAGGCGGTGGCCTCGGCTCTGGGCACCTTCAACGGCAGCAGGGTTTTCTGGACACCTAGGAGGCTGGCGCGGACCCCCTGTTCCCGGCAGGAACACTGAGTACCGCCAGGCCCACCTGGGTCTGCTAAGCAACATCCAGGCCCGTAGCCCTTTAGAGCCCCTCTGTGTATTCCCAGCGTAGGGAAACGCGCTGCACTCTCCTTGGGAGCAGCTTAGGGTCCTCAGCACTCGCACACGTTCCCGGACACCGTTCTGGCACGTCCCACATGACGTCGAAGTCTTACGCATTACCCTAGGCTGAGCTGAACTCAGAGAAACCCTCGGCTTCGCAGTCCACCTAGGGCCTCCTGCCTGAAGTCACCGTGCCTCCCGGAGAGAGTCGGCTTGCGTTCTTACTGCCATGTACGTCCCCTTCCTCCTGTGGCACTGCAGGCTTTGAATAGCCACAGGCCCAGAGGAGCAGCTACGGCGTTCCTTGGCTGAGGCAGTTCGCTTGACGCAGAACACCCTACTTCGAGAAGTTGATTCAGGGAAGGAAACTCAGGGTGACCTGTGTCTCTTTGGGCTTGTGAGAAACCACGGGGATGTCTGCTGAGTGCGCCCACGGAAACGGGGGCCTGCTGCAAGTAGCCTTGCTTTCCCGTTTGGAAGGCTGCGTTCATGCTGCCTTGAAGCTACCTGACCTTCCCTGCTCTCGACAGGCCTGTTAGCCCTGTCAGAGTGCTTCGGGGAACGTTATGTGTCTGCTCTGTCTAAACCACGTGCTTCCATGGCCGCGGCTCTGGTCCGCCTGACAAGCTCTAGAGCTAGAGGGAGCCTCAACGTGACAAGCTGCCTCCAGCGTAGGCCCCTAGTAGCCGTGCAGAAAGGGAGGCAGGCAGCTGTCTCCATGAGTTCTCAGTCGCGTAGAGGCTTTATTTTAAAGGAAGTGGTACACTTTGGAGGACTCCTAGGCCTCTCGGGTATGCATCACTTTCCCTCCAAGTTCACCGAGTACCTCCAGACCCCTGTGGGGCGGCTGAGCAACTTCGAGGCCCATTGGTTGACCTCCCCCCACACCACCCCCGGAGGCCCTCTGTGCGTGCCGCGCGATGGGCTACACACTGGACGTCCCTCGAGGAGCGCTACATTTCCAGAGCCCTCGAACAGCCTCAGGACAGCATTTCGGGTGAGTGCGACTTTGTCATGGCCCTTGTGTGAGCTGCCATGGGAAAACACTGTGCTTTGAATACTTCGAGGACCTCGTACCTGAAGTCACTCTGCCCGAGGAGAAGGTCAGCATCTCACCATGCCGTGTCGCTAACGGCACGCCCAGCACGAACACAGGCCTGGAAGTAAGGCCCCGAGTGGCGGTGCAGAAGCGGAGGCGTGCAGCAGTTTCCATGAGGCGGTGGCCTCGGCTCTGGGCACCTTCAACGGCAGCAGGGTTTTCTGGACACCTAGGAGGCTGGCGCGGACCCCCTGTTCCCGGCAGGAACACTGAGTACCGCCAGGCCCACCTGGGTCTGCTAAGCAACATCCAGGCCCGTAGCCCTTTAGAGCCCCTCTGTGTATTCCCAGCGTAGGGAAACGCGCTGCACTCTCCTTGGGAGCAGCTTAGGGTCCTCAGCACTCGCACACGTTCCCGGACACCGTTCTGGCACGTCCCACATGACGTCGAAGTCTTACGCATTACCCTAGGCTGAGCTGAACTCAGAGAAACCCTCGGCTTCGCAGTCCACCTAGGGCCTCCTGCCTGAAGTCACCGTGCCTCCCGGAGAGAGTCGGCTTGCGTTCTTACTGCCATGTACGTCCCCTTCCTCCTGTGGCACTGCAGGCTTTGAATAGCCACAGGCCCAGAGGAGCAGCTACGGCGTTCCTTGGCTGAGGCAGTTCGCTTGACGCAGAACACCCTACTTCGAGAAGTTGATTCAGGGAAGGAAACTCAGGGTGACCTGTGTCTCTTTGGGCTTGTGAGAAACCACGGGGATGTCTGCTGAGTGCGCCCACGGAAACGGGGGCCTGCTGCAAGTAGCCTTGCTTTCCCGTTTGGAAGGCTGCGTTCATGCTGCCTTGAAGCTACCTGACCTTCCCTGCTCTCGACAGGCCTGTTAGCCCTGTCAGAGTGCTTCGGGGAACGTTATGTGTCTGCTCTGTCTAAACCACGTGCTTCCATGGCCGCGGCTCTGGTCCGCCTGACAAGCTCTAGAGCTAGAGGGAGCCTCAACGTGACAAGCTGCCTCCAGCGTAGGCCCCTAGTAGCCGTGCAGAAAGGGAGGCAGGCAGCTGTCTCCATGAGTTCTCAGTCGCGTAGAGGCTTTATTTTAAAGGAAGTGGTACACTTTGGAGGACTCCTAGGCCTCGCGGGTATGCATCACTTTCCCTCCAAGTTCACCGAGTACCTCCAGACCCCTGTGGGGCGGCTGAGCAACTTCGAGGCCCATTGGTTGACCCCCCCCCACACCACCCCCGGAGGCCCTCTGTGCGTGCCGCGCGATGGGCTACACACTGGACGTCCCTCGAGGAGCGCTACATTTCCAGAGCCCTCGAACAGCCTCAGGACAGCATTTCGGGTGAGTGCGACTTTGTCATGGCCCTTGTGTGAGCTGCCATGGGAAAACACTGTGCTTTGAATACTTCGAGGACCTCGTACCTGAAGTCACTCTGCCCGAGGAGAAGGTTAGCATCTCACCATGCCTTGTCGCTAACGGCACGCCCAGCACGAACACAGGCCTGGAAGTAAGGCCCCGAGTGGCGGTGCAGAAGCGGAGGCGTGCAGCAGTTTCCATGAGGCGGTGGCCTCGGCTCTGGGCACCTTCAACGGCAGCAGGGTTTTCTGGACACCTAGGAGGCTGGCGCGGGTCCCCTGTTCCCGGCAGGAACACTGAGTACCGCCAGGCCCACCTGGGTCTGCTAAGCAACATCCAGGCCCGTAGCCCTTTAGAGCCCCTCTGTGTATTCCCAGCGTAGGGAAACGCGCTGCACTCTCCTTGGGAGCAGCTTAGGGTCCTCAGCACTCGCACACGTTCCCGGACACCGTTCTGGCACGTCCCACATGACGTCGAAGTCTTACGCATTACCCTAGGCTGAGCTGAACTCAGAGAAACCCTCGGCTTCGCAGTCCACCTAGGGCCTCCTGCCTGAAGTCACCGTGCCTCCCGGAGAGAGTCGGCTTGCGTTCTTACTGCCATGTACGTCCCCTTCCTCCTGTGGCACTGCAGGCTTTGAATAGCCACAGGCCCAGAGGAGCAGCTACGGCGTTCCTTGGCTGAGGCAGTTCGCTTGACGCAGAACACCCTACTTCGAGAAGTTGATTCAGGGAAGGAAACTCAGGGTGACCTGTGTCTCTTTGGGCTTGTGAGAAACCACGGGGATGTCTGCTGAGTGCGCCCACGGAAACGGGGGCCTGCTGCAAGTAGCCTTGCTTTCCCGTTTGGAAGGCTGCGTTCATGCTGCCTTGAAGCTACCTGACCTTCCCTGCTCTCGACAGGCCTGTTAGCCCTGTCAGAGTGCTTCGGGGAACGTTATGAGTCTGCTCTGTCTAAACCAGGTGCTTCCATGGCCGCGGCTCTGGTCCGCCTGACAAGCTCTAGAGCTAGAGGGAACCTCAACGTGACAAGCTGCCTCCAGCGTAGGCCCCTAGTAGCCGTGCAGAAAGGGAGGCAGGCAGCTGTCTCCATGAGTTCTCAGTCGCGTAGAGGCTTTATTTTAAAGGAAGTGGTACACTTTGGAGGACTCCTAGGCCTCTCGGGTATGCATCACTTTCCCTCCAAGTTCACCGAGTACCTCCAGACCCCTGTGGGGCGGCTGAGCAACTTCGAGGCCCATTGGTTGACCCCCCCCCACACACCACCCCCGGAGGCCCTCTGTGCGTGCCGCGCGATGGGCTACACACTGGACGTCCCTCGAGGAGCGCTACATTTCCAGAGCCCTCGAACAGCCTCAGGACAGCATTTCGGGTGAGTGCGACTTTGTCATGGCCCTTGTGTGAGCTGCCATGGGAAAACACTGTGCTTTGAATACTTCGAGGACCTCGTACCTGAAGTCACTCTGCCCGAGGAGAAAGTCAGCATCTCACCATGCCGTGTCGCTAACGGCACGCCCAGCACGAACACAGGCCTGGAAGAAAGGCCCCGAGTGGCGGTGCAGAAGCGGAGGCGTGCAGCAGTTTCCATGAGGCGGTGGCCTCGGCTCTGGGCACCTTCAACGGCAGCAGGGTTTTCTGGACACCTAGGAGGCTGGCGCGGGCCCCCTGTTCCCGGCAGGAACACTGAGTACCGCCGGGCCCACCTGGGTCTGCTAAGCAACATCCAGGCCCGTAGCCCTTTAGAGCCCCTCTGTGGATGCCCAGCGTAGGGAAACGCGCTGCACTCCCCTTGGGAGCAGCTTAGGGTCCTCAGCACTTGCACACGTTCCCGGACACCGTTCTGGCACGTCCCACATGGCGTCGAAGTCTTACGCATTACCCTAGGCTGAGCTGAACTCAGAGAAACCCTCGGCTTCGCAGTCCACCTAGGACCTCCTGCCTGAAGTCACCGTGCCTCCCGGAGAGAGTCGGCTTGCGTTCTTACTGCCATGTACGTCCCCTTCCTCCTGTGGCACTGCAGGCTTTGAATAGCCACAGGCCCAGAGGAGCAGCTACGGCGTTCCTTGGCTGAGGCAGTTCGCTTGACGCAGAACACCCTACTTCGAGAAGTTGATTCAGGGAAGGAAACTCAGGGTGACCTGTGTCTCTTTGGGCTTGTGAGAAACCACGGGGATGTCTGCTGAGTGCGCCCACGGAAACGGGGGCCTGCTGCAAGTAGCCTTGCTTTCCCGTTTGGAAGGCTGCGTTCATGCTGCCTTGAAGCTACCTGACCTTCCCTGCTCTCGACAGGCCTGTTAGCCCTGTCAGAGTGCTTCGGGGAACGTTATGAGTCTGCTCTGTCTAAACCAGGTGCTTCCATGGCCGCGGCTCTGGTCCGCCTGACAAGCTCTAGAGCTAGAGGGAACCTCAACGTGACAAGCTGCCTCCAGCGTAGGCCCCTAGTAGTCGTGCAGAAAGGGAGGCAGGCAGCTGTCTCCATGAGTTCTCAGTCGCGTAGAGGCTTTATTTTAAAGGAAGTAGTACACTTTGGAGGACTCCTAGGCCTCTCGGGTATGCATCACTTTCCCTCCAAGTTCACCGAGTACCTCCAGACCCCTGTGGGGCGGCTGAGCAACTTCGAGGCCCATTGGTTGACCCCCCCCCACACCACCCCCGGAGGCCCTCTGTGCGTGCCGCGCGATGGGCTACACACTGGACGTCCCTCGAGGAGCGCTACATTTCCAGAGCCCTCGAACAGCCTCAGGACAGCATTTCGGGTGAGTGCGACTTTGTCATGGCCCTTGTGTGAGCTGCCATGGGAAAACACTGTGCTTTGAATACTTCAAGGACATCGTACCTGAAGTCACTCTGCCCGAGGAGAAGGTCAGCATCTCACCATGCCGTGTCGATAACGGCACGCCCAGCACGAACACAGGCCTGGAAGCAAGGCCCCGAGTGGCGGTGCAGAAGCGGAGGCGTGCAGCACTTTCCATGGAGGCGGTGGCCTCGGCTCTGGGCACCTTCAACGACAGCAGGGTTTTCTGGACACCTAGGAGGCTGGCGAGGGCCCCCTGTTCCCGGCAGGAACACTGAGTACCGCCAGGCCCACCTGGGTCTGCGAAGCAACATCCAGGCCCGTAGCCCTTTAGAGCCCCTCTGTGGATGCCCAGCGTAGGGAAACGCGCTGCACTCCCCTTGGGAGCAGCTTAGGGTCCTCAGCACTCGCACACGTTCCCGGACACCGTTCTGGCACGTCCCACATGGCGTCGAAGTCTTACGCATTACCCTAGGCTGAGCTGAACTCAGAGAAACCCTCGGCTTCGCAGTCCACCTAGGACCTCCTGCCTGAAGTCACCGTGCCTCCCGGAGAGAGTCGGCTTGCGTTCTTACTGCCATGTACGTCCCCTTCCTCCTGTGGCACTGCAGGCTTTGAATAGCCACAGGCCCAGAGGAGCAGCTACGGCGTTCCTTGGCTGAGGCAGTTCGCTTGACGCAGAACACCCTACTTCGAGAAGTTGATTCAGGGAAGGAAACTCAGGGTGACCTGTGTCTCTTTGGGCTTGTGAGAAACCACGGGGATGTCTGCTGAGTGCGCCCACGGAAACGGGGGCCTGCTGCAAGTAGCCTTGCTTTCCCGTTTGGAAGGCTGCGTTCATGCTGCCTTGAAGCTACCTGACCTTCCCTGCTCTCGACAGGCCTGTTAGACCTGTCAGAGTGCTTTGGGGAACGTTATGAGTCTGCTCTGTCTAAACCAGGTGCTTCCATGGCCGCGGCTCTGGTCCGCCTGACAAGCTCTAGAGCTAGAGGGAACCTCAACGTGACAAGCTGCCTCCAGCGTAGGCCCCTAGTAGCCGTGCAGAAAGGGAGGCAGGCAGCTGTCTCCATGAGTTCTCAGTCGCTTAGCGGCTTTATTTTAAAGGAAGTGGTGCACTTTGGAGGACTCCTAGGCCTCTCGGGTATGCATCACTTTCCCTCCAAGTTCACCGAGTACCTCCAGACCCCTGTGGGGCGGCTGAGCAACTTTGAGGCCCATTGGTTGACCCCCCCACACACACCACCCCCGGAGGCCCTCTGTGCGTGCCGCGCGATGGGCTACACACTGGACGTCCCTCGAGGAGCGCTACATTTCCAGAGCCCTCGAACAGCCTCAGGACAGCATTTCGGGTGAGTGCGACTTTGTCATGGCCCTTGTGTGAGCTGCCATGGGAAAACACTGTGCTTTGAATACTTCGAGGACCTCGTACCTGAAGTCACTCTGCCCGAGGAGAAGGTCAGCATCTCACCATGCCGTGTCGCTAACGGCACGCCCAGCACGAACACAGGCCTGGAAGCAAGGCCCCGAGTGGCGGTGCAGAAGCGGAGGCGTGCAGCAATTTCCATGGAGGCGGTGGCCTCGGCTCTGGGCACCTTCAACGGCAGCAGGGTTTTCTGGACACCTAGGAGGCTGGCGAGGGCCCCCTGTTCCCGGCAGGAACACTGAGTACCGCCAGGCCCACCTGGGTCTGCTAAGCAACATCCAGGCCCGTAGCCCTTTAGAGCCCCTCTGTGTATGCCCCGCGTAGGGAAACGCGCTGCATTCTCCTTGGGAGCAGCTTAGGGTCCTCAGCACTCGCACACGTTCCCGGACACCGTTCTGGCACGTCCCACATGGTGTCGAAGTCTTACGCATTACCCTAGGCTGAGCTGAACTCAGAGAAACCCTCGGCTTCGCAGTCCACCTAGGACCTCCTGCCTGAAGTCACCGTGCCTCCCGGAGAGAGTCGGCTTGCGTTCTTACTGCCATGTACGTCCCCTTCCTCCTGTGGCACTGCAGGCTTTGAATAGCCACAGGCCCAGAGGAGCAGCTACGGCGTTCCTTGGCTGAGGCAGTTCGCTTGACGCAGAACACCCTACTTCGAGAAGTTGATTCAGGGAAGGAAACTCAGGGTGACCTGTGTCTCTTTGGGCTTGTGAGAAACCACGGGGATGTCTGCTGAGTGCGCCCACGGAAACGGGGGCCTGCTGCAAGTAGCCTTGCTTTCCCGTTTGGAAGGCTGCGTTCATGCTGCCTTGAAGCTACCTGACCTTCCCTGCTCTCGACAGGCCTGTTAGCCCTGTCAGAGTGCTTCGGGGAACGTTATGAGTCTGCTCTGTCTAAACCAGGTGCTTCCATGGCCGCGGCTCTGGTCCGCCTGACAAGCTCTAGAGCTAGAGGGAACCTCAACGTGACAAGCTGCCTCCAGCGTAGGCCCCTAGTAGCCGTGCAGAAAGGGAGGCAGGCAGCTGTCTCCATGAGTTCTCAGTCGCATAGAGGCTTTATTTTAAAGGAAGTAGTACACTTTGGAGGACTCCTAGGCCTCTCGGGTATGCATCACTTTCCCTCCAAGTTCACCGAGTACCTCCAGACCCCTGTGGGGCGGCTGAGCAACTTTGAGGCCCATTGGTTGACCCCCCCACACACACCACCCCCGGAGGCCCTCTGTGCGTGCCGCGCGATGGGCTACACACTGGACGTCCCTCGAGGAGCGCTACATTTCCAGAGCCCTCGAACAGCCTCAGGACAGCATTTCGGGTGAGTGCGACTTTGTCATGGCCCTTGTGTGAGCTGCCATGGGAAAACACTGTGCTTTGAATACTTCGAGGACCTCGTACCTGAAGTCACTCTGCCCGAGGAGAAAGTCAGCATCTCACCATGCCGTGTCGCTAACGGCACGCCCAGCACGAACACAGGCCTGGAAGCAAGGCCCCGAGTGGCGGTGCAGAAGCGGAGGCGTGCAGCAATTTCCATGGAGGCGGTGGCCTCGGCTCTGGGCACCTTCAACGGCAGCAGGGTTTTCTGGACACCTAGGAGGCTGGCGAGGGCCCCCTGTTCCCGGCAGGAACACTGAGTACCGCCAGGCCCACCTGGGTCTGCTAAGCAACATCCAGGCCCGTAGCCCTTTAGAGCCCCTCTGTGTATGCCCCGCGTAGGGAAACGCGCTGCATTCTCCTTGGGAGCAGCTTAGGGTCCTCAGCACTCGCACACGTTCCCGGACACCGTTCTGGCACGTCCCACATGGTGTCGAAGTCTTACGCATTACCCTAGGCTGAGCTGAACTCAGAGAAACCCTCGGCTTCGCAGTCCACCTAGGACCTCCTGCCTGAAGTCACCGTGCCTCCCGGAGAGAGTCGGCTTGCGTTCTTACTGCCATGTACGTCCCCTTCCTCCTGTGGCAATGCAGGCTTTGAATAGCCACAGGCCCAGAGGAGCAGCTACGGCGTTCCTTGGCTGAGGCAGTTCGCTTGACGCAGAACACCCTACTTCGAGAAGTTGATTCAGGGAAGGAAACTCAGGGTGACCTGTGTCTCTTTGGGCTTGTGAGAAACCACGGGGATGTCTGCTGAGTGCGCCCACGGAAACGGGGGCCTGCTGCAAGTAGCCTTGCTTTCCCGTTTGGAAGGCTGCGTTCATGCTGCCTTGAAGCTACCTGACCTTCCCTGCTCTCGACAGGCCTGTTAGCCCTGTCAGAGTGCTTCGGGGAACGTTATGAGTCTGCTCTGTCTAAACCAGGTGCTTCCATGGCCGCGGCTCTGGTCCGCCTGACAAGCTCTAGAGCTAGAGGGAACCTCAACGTGACAAGCTGCCTCCAGCGTAGGCCCCTAGTAGCCGTGCAGAAAGGGAGGCAGGCAGCTGTCTCCATGAGTTCTCAGTCGCATAGAGGCTTTATTTTAAAGGAAGTAGTACACTTTGGAGGACTCCTAGGCCTCTCGGGTATGCATCACTTTCCCTCCAAGTTCACCGAGTACCTCCAGACCCCTGTGGGGCGGCTGAGCAACTTTGAGGCCCATTGGTTGACCCCCCCACACACACCACCCCCGGAGGCCCTCTGTGCGTGCCGCGCGATGGGCTACACACTGGACGTCCCTCGAGGAGCGCTACATTTCCAGAGCCCTCGAACAGCCTCAGGACAGCATTTCGGGTGAGTGCGACTTTGTCATGGCCCTTGTGTGAGCTGCCATGGGAAAACACTGTGCTTTGAATACTTCGAGGACCTCGTACCTGAAGTCACTCTGCCCGAGGAGAAAGTCAGCATCTCACCATGCCGTGTCGCTAACGGCACGCCCAGCACGAACACAGGCCTGGAAGCAAGGCCCCGAGTGGCGGTGCAGAAGCGGAGGCGTGCAGCAATTTCCATGGAGGCGGTGGCCTCGGCTCTGGGCACCTTCAACGGCAGCAGGGTTTTCTGGACACCTAGGAGGCTGGCGAGGGCCCCCTGTTCCCGGCAGGAACACTGAGTACCGCCAGGCCCACCTGTGTCTGCTAAGCAACATCCAGGCCCGTAGCCCTTTAGAGCCCCTCTGTGGATGCCCAGCGTAGGGAAACGCGCTGCACTCCCCTTGGGAGCAGCTTAGGGTCCTCAGCACTCGCACACGTTCCCGGACACCGTTCTGGCACGTCCCACATGGCGTCGAAGTCTTACGCATTACCCTAGGCTGAGCTGAACTCAGAGAAACCCTCGGCTTCGCAGTCCACCTAGGACCTCCTGCCTGAAGTCACCGTGCCTCCCGGAGAGAGTCGGCTTGCGTTCTTACTGCCATGTACGTCCCCTTCCTCCTGTGGCACTGCAGGCTTTGAATAGCCACAGGCCCAGAGGAGCAGCTACGGCGTTCCTTGGCTGAGGCAGTTCGCTTGACGCAGAACACCCTACTTCGAGAAGTTGATTCAGGGAAGGAAACTCAGGGTGACCTGTGTCTCTTTGGGCTTGTGAGAAACCACGGGGATGTCTGCTGAGTGCGCCCACGGAAACGGGGGCCTGCTGCAAGTAGCCTTGCTTTCCCGTTTGGAAGGCTGCGTTCATGCTGCCTTGAAGCTACCTGACCTTCCCTGCTCTCGACAGGCCTGTTAGCCCTGTCAGAGTGCTTCGGGGAACGTTATGAGTCTGCTCTGTCTAAACCAGGTGCTTCCATGGCCGCGGCTCTGGTCCGCCTGACAAGCTCTAGAGCTAGAGGGAACCTCAACGTGACAAGCTGCCTCCAGCGTAGGCCCCTAGTAGTCGTGCAGAAAGGGAGGCAGGCAGCTGTCTCCATGAGTTCTCAGTCGCGTAGAGGCTTTATTTTAAAGGAAGTAGTACACTTTGGAGGACTCCTAGGCCTCTCGGGTATGCATCACTTTCCCTCCAAGTTCACCGAGTACCTCCAGACCCCTGTGGGGCGGCTGAGCAACTTCGAGGCCCATTGGTTGACCCCCCCCCACACCACCCCCGGAGGCCCTCTGTGCGTGCCGCGCGATGGGCTACACACTGGACGTCCCTCGAGGAGCGCTACATTTCCAGAGCCCTCGAACAGCCTCAGGACAGCATTTCGGGTGAGTGCGACTTTGTCATGGCCCTTGTGTGAGCTGCCATGGGAAAACACTGTGCTTTGAATACTTCAAGGACATCGTACCTGAAGTCACTCTGCCCGAGGAGAAGGTCAGCATCTCACCATGCCGTGTCGATAACGGCACGCCCAGCACGAACACAGGCCTGGAAGCAAGGCCCCGAGTGGCGGTGCAGAAGCGGAGGCGTGCAGCACTTTCCATGGAGGCGGTGGCCTCGGCTCTGGGCACCTTCAACGACAGCAGGGTTTTCTGGACACCTAGGAGGCTGGCGAGGGCCCCCTGTTCCCGGCAGGAACACTGAGTACCGCCAGGCCCACCTGGGTCTGCGAAGCAACATCCAGGCCCGTAGCCCTTTAGAGCCCCTCTGTGGATGCCCAGCGTAGGGAAACGCGCTGCACTCCCCTTGGGAGCAGCTTAGGGTCCTCAGCACTCGCACACGTTCCCGGACACCGTTCTGGCACGTCCCACATGGCGTCGAAGTCTTACGCATTACCCTAGGCTGAGCTGAACTCAGAGAAACCCTCGGCTTCGCAGTCCACCTAGGACCTCCTGCCTGAAGTCACCGTGCCTCCCGGAGAGAGTCGGCTTGCGTTCTTACTGCCATGTACGTCCCCTTCCTCCTGTGGCACTGCAGGCTTTGAATAGCCACAGGCCCAGAGGAGCAGCTACGGCGTTCCTTGGCTGAGGCAGTTCGCTTGACGCAGAACACCCTACTTCGAGAAGTTGATTCAGGGAAGGAAACTCAGGGTGACCTGTGTCTCTTTGGGCTTGTGAGAAACCACGGGGATGTCTGCTGAGTGCGCCCACGGAAACGGGGGCCTGCTGCAAGTAGCCTTGCTTTCCCGTTTGGAAGGCTGCGTTCATGCTGCCTTGAAGCTACCTGACCTTCCCTGCTCTCGACAGGCCTGTTAGACCTGTCAGAGTGCTTTGGGGAACGTTATGAGTCTGCTCTGTCTAAACCAGGTGCTTCCATGGCCGCGGCTCTGGTCCGCCTGACAAGCTCTAGAGCTAGAGGGAACCTCAACGTGACAAGCTGCCTCCAGCGTAGGCCCCTAGTAGCCGTGCAGAAAGGGAGGCAGGCAGCTGTCTCCATGAGTTCTCAGTCGCTTAGCGGCTTTATTTTAAAGGAAGTGGTGCACTTTGGAGGACTCCTAGGCCTCTCGGGTATGCATCACTTTCCCTCCAAGTTCACCGAGTACCTCCAGACCCCTGTGGGGCGGCTGAGCAACTTTGAGGCCCATTGGTTGACCCCCCCACACACACCACCCCCGGAGGCCCTCTGTGCGTGCCGCGCGATGGGCTACACACTGGACGTCCCTCGAGGAGCGCTACATTTCCAGAGCCCTCGAACAGCCTCAGGACAGCATTTCGGGTGAGTGCGACTTTGTCATGGCCCTTGTGTGAGCTGCCATGGGAAAACACTGTGCTTTGAATACTTCGAGGACCTCGTACCTGAAGTCACTCTGCCCGAGGAGAAGGTCAGCATCTCACCATGCCGTGTCGCTAACGGCACGCCCAGCACGAACACAGGCCTGGAAGCAAGGCCCCGAGTGGCGGTGCAGAAGCGGAGGCGTGCAGCAATTTCCATGGAGGCGGTGGCCTCGGCTCTGGGCACCTTCAACGGCAGCAGGGTTTTCTGGACACCTAGGAGGCTGGCGAGGGCCCCCTGTTCCCGGCAGGAACACTGAGTACCGCCAGGCCCACCTGGGTCTGCTAAGCAACATCCAGGCCCGTAGCCCTTTAGAGCCCCTCTGTGTATGCCCCGCGTAGGGAAACGCGCTGCATTCTCCTTGGGAGCAGCTTAGGGTCCTCAGCACTCGCACACGTTCCCGGACACCGTTCTGGCACGTCCCACATGGTGTCGAAGTCTTACGCATTACCCTAGGCTGAGCTGAACTCAGAGAAACCCTCGGCTTCGCAGTCCACCTAGGACCTCCTGCCTGAAGTCACCGTGCCTCCCGGAGAGAGTCGGCTTGCGTTCTTACTGCCATGTACGTCCCCTTCCTCCTGTGGCACTGCAGGCTTTGAATAGCCACAGGCCCAGAGGAGCAGCTACGGCGTTCCTTGGCTGAGGCAGTTCGCTTGACGCAGAACACCCTACTTCGAGAAGTTGATTCAGGGAAGGAAACTCAGGGTGACCTGTGTCTCTTTGGGCTTGTGAGAAACCACGGGGATGTCTGCTGAGTGCGCCCACGGAAACGGGGGCCTGCTGCAAGTAGCCTTGCTTTCCCGTTTGGAAGGCTGCGTTCATGCTGCCTTGAAGCTACCTGACCTTCCCTGCTCTCGACAGGCCTGTTAGCCCTGTCAGAGTGCTTCGGGGAACGTTATGAGTCTGCTCTGTCTAAACCAGGTGCTTCCATGGCCGCGGCTCTGGTCCGCCTGACAAGCTCTAGAGCTAGAGGGAACCTCAACGTGACAAGCTGCCTCCAGCGTAGGCCCCTAGTAGCCGTGCAGAAAGGGAGGCAGGCAGCTGTCTCCATGAGTTCTCAGTCGCATAGAGGCTTTATTTTAAAGGAAGTAGTACACTTTGGAGGACTCCTAGGCCTCTCGGGTATGCATCACTTTCCCTCCAAGTTCACCGAGTACCTCCAGACCCCTGTGGGGCGGCTGAGCAACTTTGAGGCCCATTGGTTGACCCCCCCACACACACCACCCCCGGAGGCCCTCTGTGCGTGCCGCGCGATGGGCTACACACTGGACGTCCCTCGAGGAGCGCTACATTTCCAGAGCCCTCGAACAGCCTCAGGACAGCATTTCGGGTGAGTGCGACTTTGTCATGGCCCTTGTGTGAGCTGCCATGGGAAAACACTGTGCTTTGAATACTTCGAGGACCTCGTACCTGAAGTCACTCTGCCCGAGGAGAAAGTCAGCATCTCACCATGCCGTGTCGCTAACGGCACGCCCAGCACGAACACAGGCCTGGAAGCAAGGCCCCGAGTGGCGGTGCAGAAGCGGAGGCGTGCAGCAATTTCCATGGAGGCGGTGGCCTCGGCTCTGGGCACCTTCAACGGCAGCAGGGTTTTCTGGACACCTAGGAGGCTGGCGAGGGCCCCCTGTTCCCGGCAGGAACACTGAGTACCGCCAGGCCCACCTGTGTCTGCTAAGCAACATCCAGGCCCGTAGCCCTTTAGAGCCCCTCTGTGGATGCCCAGCGTAGGGAAACGCGCTGCACTCCCCTTAGGAGCAGCTTAGGGTCCTCAGCACTCGCACACGTTCCCGGACACCGTTCTGGCACGTCCCACATGGCGTCGAAGTCTTACGCATTACCCTAGGCTGAGCTGAACTCAGAGAAACCCTCGGCTTCGCAGTCCACCTAGGACCTCCTGCCTGAAGTCACCGTGCCTCCCGGAGAGAGTCGGCTTGCGTTCTTACTGCCATGTACGTCCCCTTCCTCCTGTGGCACTGCAGGCTTTGAATAGCCACAGGCCCAGAGGAGC
Source organism: Lagenorhynchus albirostris (assembly GCF_949774975.1). Lineage (NCBI taxonomy): Eukaryota > Metazoa > Chordata > Mammalia > Artiodactyla > Delphinidae > Lagenorhynchus > Lagenorhynchus albirostris. Next base: position 74,540,326 of record NC_083105.1, read on the forward strand.
AGCTACGGCGTTCCTTGGCTGAGGCAGTTCGCTTGACGCAGAACACCCTACTTCGAGAAGTTGATTCAGGGAAGGAAACTCAGGGTGACCTGTGTCTCTTTGGGCTTGTGAGAAACCACGGGGATGTCTGCTGAGTGCGCCCACGGAAACGGGGGCCTGCTGCAAGTAGCCTTGCTTTCCCGTTTGGAAGGCTGTGTTCATGCTGCCTTGAAGCTACCTGACCTTCCCTGCTCTCGACAGGCCTGTTAGCCCTGTCAGAGTGCTTCGGGGAACGTTATGAGTCTGCTCTGTCTAAACCAGGTGCTTCCATGGCCGCGGCTCTGGTCCGCCTGACAAGCTCTAGAGCTAGAGGGAACCTCAACGTGACAAGCTGCCTCCAGCGTAGGCCCCTAGTAGCCGTGCAGAAAGGGAGGCAGGCAGCTGTCTCCATGAGTTCTCAGTCGTGTAGAGGCTTTATTTTAAAGGAAGTAGTACACTTTGGAGGACTCCTAGGCCTCTCGGGTATGCATCACTTTCCCTCCAAGTTCACCGAGTACCTCCAGACCCCTGTGGGGCGGCTGAGCAACTTTGAGGCCCATTGGTTGACCCCCCCACACACACCACCCCCGGAGGCCCTCTGTGCGTGCCGCGCGATGGGCTACACACTGGACGTCCCTCGAGGAGCGCTACATTTCCAGAGCCCTCGAACAGCCTCAGGACAGCATTTCGGGTGAGTGCGACTTTGTCATGGCCCTTGTGTGAGCTGCCATGGGAAAACACTGTGCTTTGAATACTTCGAGGACCTCGTACCTGAAGTCACTCTGCCTGAGGAGAAAGTCAGCATCTCACCATGCCGTGTCGCTAACGGCACGCCCAGCACGAACACAGGCCTGGAAGAAAGGCCCCGAGTGGCGGTGCAGAAGTGGAGGCGTGCAGCAGTTTCCATGAGGCGGTGGCCTCGGCTCTGGGCACCTTCAACGGCAGCAGGGTTTTCTGGACACCTAGGAGGCTGGCGCGGGCCCCCTGTTCCCGGCAGGAACACTGAGTACCGCCAGGCCCACCTGGGTCTGCGAAGCAACATCCAGGCCCGTAGCCCTTTAGAGCCCCTCTGTGTATGCCCAGCGTAGGGAAACGCGCTGCACTCCCCTTGGGAGCAGCTTAGGGTCCTCAGCACTCGCACACGTTCCCGGACACCGTTCTGGCACGTCCCACATGGCGTCGAAGTCTTACGCATTACCCTAGGCTGAGCTGAACTCAGAGAAACCCTCGGCTTCGCAGTCCACCTAGGACCTCCTGCCTGAAGTCACCGTGCCTCCCGGAGAGAGTCGGCTTGCGTTCTTACTGCCATGTACGTCCCCTTCCTCCTGTGGCACTGCAGGCTTTGAATAGCCACAGGCCCAGAGGAGCAGCTACGGCGTTCCTTGGCTGAGGCAGTTCGCTTGACGCAGAACACCCTACTTCGAGAAGTTGATTCAGGGAAGGAAACTCAGGGTGACCTGTGTCTCTTTGGGCTTGTGAGAAACCACGGGGATGTCTGCTGAGTGCGCCCACGGAAACGGGGGCCTGCTGCAAGTAGCCTTGCTTTCCCGTTTGGAAGGCTGCGTTCATGCTGCCTTGAAGCTACCTGACCTTCCCTGCTCTCGACAGGCCTGTTAGCCCTGTCAGAGTGCTTCGGGGAACGTTATGAGTCTGCTCTGTCTAAACCAGGTGCTTCCATGGCCGCGGCTCTGGTCCGCCTGACAAGCTCTAGAGCTAGAGGGAACCTCAACGTGACAAGCTGCCTCCAGCGTAGGCCCCTAGTAGCCGTGCAGAAAGGGAGGCAGGCAGCTGTCTCCATGAGTTCTCAGTCGCGTAGAGGCTTTATTTTAAAGGAAGTAGTACACTTTGGAGGACTCCTAGGCCTCTCGGGTATGCATCACTTTCCCTCCAAGTTCACCGAGTACCTCCAGACCCCTGTGGGGCGGCTGAGCAACTTCGAGGCCCATTGGTTGACCCCCCCCCCACACCACCCCCGGAGGCCCTCTGTGCGTGCCGCGCGATGGGCTACACACTGGACGTCCCTCGAGGAGCGCTACATTTCCAGAGCCCTCGAACAGCCTCAGGACAGCATTTCGGGTGAGTGCGACTTTGTCATGGCCCTTGTGTGAGCTGCCATGGGAAAACACTGTGCTTTGAATACTTCGAGGACATCGTACCTGAAGTCACTCTGCCCGAGGAGAAAGTCAGCATCTCACCATGCCGTGTCGCTAACGGCACGCCCAGCACGAACACAGGCCTGGAAGCAAGGCCCCGAGTGGCGGTGCAGAAGCGGAGGCGTGCAGCAATTTCCATGGAGGCGGTGGCCTCGGCTCTGGGCACCTTCAACGACAGCAGGGTTTTCTGGACACCTAGGAGGCTGGCGCGGGCCCCCTGTTCCCGGCAGGAACACTGAGTACCGCCAGGCCCACCTGGGTCTGCTAAGCAACATCCAGGCCCGTAGCCCTTTAGAGCCCCTCTGTGGATGCCCAGCGTAGGGAAACGCGCTGCACTCCCCTTGGGAGCAGCTTAGGGTCCTCAGCACTCGCACACGTTCCCGGACACCGTTCTGGCACGTCCCACATGGCGTCGAAGTCTTACGCATTACCCTAGGCTGAGCTGAACTCAGAGAAACCCTCGGCTTCGCAGTCCACCTAGGACCTCCTGCCTGAAGTCACCGTGCCTCCCGGAGAGAGTCGGCTTGCGTTCTTACTGCCATGTACGTCCCCTTCCTCCTGTGGCACTGCAGGCTTTGAATAGCCACAGGCCCAGAGGAGCAGCTACGGCGTTCCTTGGCTGAGGCAGTTCGCTTGACGCAGAACACCCTACTTCGAGAAGTTGATTCAGGGAAGGAAACTCAGGGTGACCTGTGTCTCTTTGGGCTTGTGAGAAACCACGGGGATGTCTGCTGAGTGCGCCCACGGAAACGGGGGCCTGCTGCAAGTAGCCTTGCTTTCCCGTTTGGAAGGCTGCGTTCATGCTGCCTTGAAGCTACCTGACCTTCCCTGCTCTCGACAGGCCTGTTAGCCCTGTCAGAGTGCTTCGGGGAACGTTATGAGTCTGCTCTGTCTAAACCAGGTGCTTCCATGGCCGCGGCTCTGGTCCGCCTGACAAGCTCTAGAGCTAGAGGGAACCTCAACGTGACAAGCTGCCTCCAGCGTAGGCCCCTAGTAGCCGTGCAGAAAGGGAGGCAGGCAGCTGTCTCCATGAGTTCTCAGTCGCGTAGAGGCTTTATTTTAAAGGAAGTAGTACACTTTGGAGGACTCCTAGGCCTCTCGGGTATGCATCACTTTCCCTCCAAGTTCACCGAGTACCTCCAGACCCCTGTGGGGCGGCTGAGCAACTTCGAGGCCCATTGGTTGACCCCCCACACACACCACCCCCGGAGGCCCTCTGTGCGTGCCGCGCGATGGGCTACACACTGGACGTCCCTCGAGGAGCGCTACATTTCCAGAGCCCTCGAACAGCCTCAGGACAGCATTTCGGGTGAGTGCGACTTTGTCATGGCCCTTGTGTGAGCTGCCATGGGAAAACACTGTGCTTTGAATACTTCGAGGACATCGTACCTGAAGTCACTCTGCCTGAGGAGAAAGTCAGCATCTCACCATGCCGTGTCGCTAACGGCACGCCCAGCACGAACACAGGCCTGGAAGAAAGGCCCCGAGTGGCGGTGCAGAAGCGGAGGCGTGCAGCAGTTTCCATGAGGCGGTGGCCTCGGCTCTGGGCACCTTCAACGGCAGCAGGGTTTTCTGGACACCTAGGAGGCTGGCGCGGGCCCCCTGTTCCCGGCAGGAACACTGAGTACCGCCAGGCCCACCTGGGTCTGCGAAGCAACATCCAGGCCCGTAGCCCTTTAGAGCCCCTCTGTGGATGCCCAGCGTAGGGAAACGCGCTGCACTCCCCTTGGGAGCAGCTTAGGGTCCTCAGCACTCGCACACGTTCCCGGACACCGTTCTGGCACGTCCCACATGGCGTCGAAGTCTTACGCATTACCCTAGGCTGAGCTGAACTCAGAGAAACCCTCGGCTTCGCAGTCCACCTAGGACCTCCTGCCTGAAGTCACCGTGCCTCCCGGAGAGAGTCGGCTTGCGTTCTTACTGCCATGTACGTCCCCTTCCTCCTGTGGCACTGCAGGCTTTGAATAGCCACAGGCCCAGAGGAGCAGCTACGGCGTTCCTTGGCTGAGGCAGTTCGCTTGACGCAGAACACCCTACTTCGAGAAGTTGATTCAGGGAAGGAAACTCAGGGTGACCTGTGTCTCTTTGGGCTTGTGAGAAACCACGGGGATGTCTGCTGAGTGCGCCCACGGAAACGGGGGCCTGCTGCAAGTAGCCTTGCTTTCCCGTTTGGAAGGCTGCGTTCATGCTGCCTTGAAGCTACCTGACCTTCCCTGCTCTCGACAGGCCTGTTAGCCCTGTCAGAGTGCTTCGGGGAACGTTATGAGTCTGCTCTGTCTAAACCAGGTGCTTCCATGGCCGCGGCTCTGGTCCGCCTGACAAGCTCTAGAGGTAGAGGGAACCTCAACGTGACAAGCTGCCTCCAGCGTAGACCCCTAGTAGCCGTGCAGAAAGGGAGGCAGGCAGCTGTCTCCATGAGTTCTCAGTCGCGTAGAGGCTTTATTTTAAAGGAAGTGGTACACTTTGGAGGACTCCTAGGCCTCTCGGGTATGCATCACTTTCCCTCCAAGTTCACCGAGTACCTCCAGACCCCTGTGGGGCGGCTGAGCACCTTCGAGGCCCATTGGTTGATCCCCCCCCCACACCACCCCCGGAGGCCCTCTATGCGTGCCGCGCGATGGGCTACACACTGGACGTCCCTCGAGGAGCGCTACATTTCCAGAGCCCTCGAACAGCCTCAGGACAGCATTTCGGGTGAGTGCGACTTTGTCATGGCCCTTGTGTGAGCTGCCATGGGAAAACACTGTGCTTTGAATACTTCGAGGACCTCGTACCTGAAGTCACTCTGCCCGAGGAGAAAGTCAGCATCTCACCATGCCGTGTCGCTAACGGCACGCCCAGCACGAACACAGGCCTGGAAGAAAGGCCCCGAGTGGCGGTGCAGAAGCGGAGGCGTGCAGCAGTTTCCATGAGGCGGTGGCCTCGGCTCTGGGCACCTTCAACGGCAGCAGGGTTTTCTGGACACCTAGGAGGCTGGCGCGGGTCCCCTGTTCCCGGCAGGAACACTGAGTACCGCCAGGCCCACCTGGGTCTGCGAAGCAAAATCCAGGCCCGTAGCCCTTTAGAGCCCCTCTGTGGATGCCCAGCGTAGGGAAACGCGCTGCACTCCCCTTGGGAGCAGCTTAGGGTCCTCAGCACTCGCACACGTTCCCGGACACCGTTCTGGCACGTCCCACATGGCGTCGAAGTCCTACGCATTACCCTAGGCTGAGCTGAACTCAGAGAAACCCTCGGCTTCGCAGTCCACCTAGGACCTCCTGCCTGAAGTCACCGTGCCTCCCGGAGAGAGTCGGCTTGCGTTCTTACTGCCATGTACGTCCCCTTCCTCCTGTGGCACTGCAGGCTTTGAATAGCCACAGGCCCAGAGGAGCAGCTACGGCGTTCCTTGGCTGAGGCAGTTCGCTTGACGCAGAACACCCTACTTCGAGAAGTTGATTCAGGGAAGGAAACTCAGGGTGACCTGTGTCTCTTTGGGCTTGTGAGAAACCACGGGGATGTCTGCTGAGTGCGCCCACGGAAACGGGGGCCTGCTGCAAGTAGCCTTGCTTTCCCGTTTGGAAGGCTGCGTTCATGCTGCCTTGTAGCTACCTGACCTTCCCTGCTCTCGACAGGCCTGTTAGCCCTGTCAGAGTGCTTCGGGGAACGTTATGAGTCTGCTCTGTCTAAAGCAGGTGCTTCCATGGCCGGGGCTCTGGTCCGCCTGACAAGCTCTAGAGCTAGAGGGAACCTCAACGTGACAAGCTGCCTCCAGCGTAGGCCCCTAGTAGCCGTGCAGAAAGGGAGGCAGGCAGCTGTCTCCATGAGTTCTCAGTCGCGTAGAGGCTTTATTTTAAAGGAAGTGGTACACTTTGGAGGACTCCTAGGCCTCTCGGGTATGCATCACTTTCCCTCCAAGTTCACCGAGTACCTCCAGACCCCTGTGGGGCGGCTGAGCAACTTCGAGGCCCATTGGTTGACCCCCCCCCACACCACCCCCGGAGGCCCTCTGTGCGTGCCGCGCGATGGGCTACACACTGGACGTCCCTCGAGGAGCGCTACATTTCCAGAGCCCTCGAACAGCCTCAGGACAGCATTTCGGGTGAGTGCGACTTTGTCATGGCCCTTGTGTGAGCTGCCATGGGAAAACACTGTGCTTTGAATACTTCGAGGACCTCGTACCTGAAGTCACTCTGCCCGAGGAGAAGGTCAGCATCTCACCATGCCGTGTCGCTAACGGCACGCCCAGCACGAACACAGGCCTGGAAGAAAGGCCCCGAGTGGCGGTGCAGAAGCGGAGGCGTGCAGCAGTTTCCATGAGGCGGTGGCCTCGGCTCTGGGCACCTTCAACGGCAGCAGGGTTTTCTGGACACCTAGGAGGCTGGCGCGGGCCCCCTGTTCCCGGCAGGAACACTGAGTACCGCCAGGCCCACCTGGGTCTGCTAAGCAACATCCAGGCCCGTAGCCCTTTAGAGCCCCTCTGTGGATGCCCAGCGTAGGGAAACGCGCTGCACTCCCCTTGGGAGCAGCTTAGGGTCCTCAGCACTCGCACACGTTCCCGGACACCGTTCTGGCACGTCCCACATGGCGTCGAAGTCTTACGCATTACCCTAGGCTGAGCTGAACTCAGGGAAACCCTCGGCTTCGCAGTCCACCTAGGACCTCCTGCCTGAAGTCACCGTGCCTCCCGGAGAGAGTCGGCTTGCGTTCTTACTGCCATGTACGTCCCCTTCCTCCTGTGGCACTGCAGGCTTTGAATAGCCACAGGCCCAGAGGAGCAGCTACGGCGTTCCTTGGCTGAGTCAGTTCGCTTGACGCAGAACACCCTACTTCGAGAAGTTGATTCAGGGAAGGAAACTCAGGGTGACCTGTGTCTCTTTGGGCTTGTGAGAAACCACGGGGATGTCTGCTGAGTGCGCCCACGGAAACGGGGGCCTGCTGCAAGTAGCCTTGCTTTCCCGTTTGGAAGGCTGCGTTCATGCTGCCTTGAAGCTACCTGACCTTCCCTGCTCTCGACAGGCCTGTTAGCCCTGTCAGAGTGCTTCGGGGAACGTTATGAGTCTGCTCTGTCTAAACCAGGTGCTTCCATGGCCGCGGCTCTGGTCCGCCTGACAAGCTCTAGAGCTAGAGGGAACCTCAACGTGACAAGCTGCCTCCAGCGTAGACCCCTAGTAGCCGTGCAGAAAGGGAGGCAGGCAGCTGTCTCCATGAGTTCTCAGTCGCGTAGAGGCTTTATTTTAAAGGAAGTGGTACACTTTGGAGGACTCCTAGGCCTCTCGGGTATGCATCACTTTCCCTCCAAGTTCACCGAGTACCTCCAGACCCCTGTGGGGCGGCTGAGCACCTTCGAGGCCCATTGGTTGATCCCCCCCCCACACCACCCCCGGAGGCCCTCTGTGCGTGCCGCGCGATGGGCTACACACTGGACGTCCCTCGAGGAGCGCTACATTTCCAGAGCCCTCGAACAGCCTCAGGACAGCATTTCGGGTGAGTGCGACTTTGTCATGGCCCTTGTGTGAGCTGCCATGGGAAAACACTGTGCTTTGAATACTTCGAGGACCTCGTACCTGAAGTCACTCTGCCCGAGGAGAAAGTCAGCATCTCACCATGCCGTGTCGCTAACGGCACGCCCAGCACGAACACAGGCCTGGAAGAAAGGCCCCGAGTGGCGGTGCAGAAGCGGAGGCGTGCAGCAGTTTCCATGAGGCGGTGGCCTCGGCTCTGGGCACCTTCAACGGCAGCAGGGTTTTCTGGACACCTAGGAGGCTGGCGCGGGTCCCCTGTTCCCGGCAGGAACACTGAGTACCGCCAGGCCCACCTGGGTCTGCGAAGCAACATCCAGGCCCGTAGCCCTTTAGAGCCCCTCTGTGGATGCCCAGCGTAGGGAAACGCGCTGCACTCCCCTTGGGAGCAGCTTAGGGTCCTCAGCACTCGCACACGTTCCCGGACACCGTTCTGGCACGTCCCACATGGCATCGAAGTCCTACGCATTACCCTAGGCTGAGCTGAACTCAGAGAAACCCTCGGCTTCGCAGTCCACCTAGGACCTCCTGCCTGAAGTCACCGTGCCTCCCGGAGAGAGTCGGCTTGCGTTCTTACTGCCATGTACGTCCCCTTCCTCCTGTGGCACTGCAGGCTTTGAATAGCCACAGGCCCAGAGGAGCAGCTACGGCGTTCCTTGGCTGAGGCAGTTCGCTTGACGCAGAACACCCTACTTCGAGAAGTTGATTCAGGGAAGGAAACTCAGGGTGACCTGTGTCTCTTTGGGCTTGTGAGAAACCACGGGGATGTCTGCTGAGTGCGCCCACGGAAACGGGGGCCTGCTGCAAGTAGCCTTGCTTTCCCGTTTGGAAGGCTGCGTTCATGCTGCCTTGTAGCTACCTGACCTTCCCTGCTCTCGACAGGCCTGTTAGCCCTGTCAGAGTGCTTCGGGGAACGTTATGAGTCTGCTCTGTCTAAAGCAGGTGCTTCCATGGCCGCGGCTCTGGTCCGCCTGACAAGCTCTAGAGCTAGAGGGAACCTCAACGTGACAAGCTGCCTCCAGCGTAGGCCCCTAGTAGCCGTGCAGAAAGGGAGGCAGGCAGCTGTCTCCATGAGTTCTCAGTCGCGTAGAGGCTTTATTTTAAAGGAAGTGGTACACTTTGGAGGACTCCTAGGCCTCTCGGGTATGCATCACTTTCCCTCCAAGTTCACCGAGTACCTCCAGACCCCTGTGGGGCGGCTGAGCAACTTCGAGGCCCATTGGTTGACCCCCCCCCACACCACCCCCGGAGGCCCTCTGTGCGTGCCGCGCGATGGGCTACACACTGGACGTCCCTCGAGGAGCGCTACATTTCCAGAGCCCTCGAACAGCCTCAGGACAGCATTTCGGGTGAGTGCGACTTTGTCATGGCCCTTGTGTGAGCTGCCATGGGAAAACACTGTGCTTTGAATACTTCGAGGACCTCGTACCTGAAGTCACTCTGCCCGAGGAGAAGGTCAGCATCTCACCATGCCGTGTCGCTAACGGCACGCCCAGCACGAACACAGGCCTGGAAGAAAGGCCCCGAGTGGCGGTGCAGAAGCGGAGGCGTGCAGCAGTTTCCATGAGGCGGTGGCCTCGGCTCTGGGCACCTTCAACGGCAGCAGGGTTTTCTGGACACCTAGGAGGCTGGCGCGGGTCCCCTGTTCCCGGCAGGAACACTGAGTACCGCCAGGCCCACCTGGGTCTGCGAAGCAACATCCAGGCCCGTAGCCCTTTAGAGCCCCTCTGTGGATGCCCAGCGTAAGGAAACGCGCTGCACTCCCCTTGGGAGCAGCTTAGGGTCCTCAGCACTCGCACACGTTCCCGGACACCGTTCTGGCACGTCCCACATGGCGTCGAAGTCCTACGCATTACCCTAGGCTGAGCTGAACTCAGAGAAACCCTCGGCTTCGCAGTCCACCTAGGACCTCCTGCCTGAAGTCACCGTGCCTCCCGGAGAGAGTCGGCTTGCGTTCTTACTGCCATGTACGTCCCCTTCCTCCTGTGGCACTGCAGGCTTTGAATAGCCACAGGCCCAGAGGAGCAGCTACGGCGTTCCTTGGCTGAGGCAGTTCGCTTGACGCAGAACACCCTACTTCGAGAAGTTGATTCAGGGAAGGAAACTCAGGGTGACCTGTGTCTCTTTGGGCTTGTGAGAAACCACGGGGATGTCTGCTGAGTGCGCCCACGGAAACGGGGGCCTGCTGCAAGTAGCCTTGCTTTCCCGTTTGGAAGGCTGCGTTCATGCTGCCTTGAAGCTACCTGACCTTCCCTGCTCTCGACAGGCCTGTTAGCCCTGTCAGAGTGCTTCGGGGAACGTTATGAGTCTGCTCTGTCTAAACCAGGTGCTTCCATGGCCGCGGCTCTGGTCCGCCTGACAAGCTCTAGAGCTAGAGGGAACCTCAACGTGACAAGCTGCCTCCAGCGTAGGCCCCTAGTAGCCGTGCAGAAAGGGAGGCAGGCAGCTGTCTCCATGAGTTCTCAGTCGCGTAGAGGCTTTATTTTAAAGGAAGTGGTACACTTTGGAGGACTCCTAGGCCTCTCGGGTATGCATCACTTTCCCTCCAAGTTCACCGAGTACCTCCAGACCCCTGTGGGGCGGCTGAGCAACTTCGAGGCCCATTGGTTGACCCCCCCCCACACCACCCCCGGAGGCCCTCTGTGCGTGCCGCGCGATGGGCTACACACTGGACGTCCCTCGAGGAGCGCTACATTTCCAGAGCCCTCGAACAGCCTCAGGACAGCATTTCGGGTGAGTGCGACTTTGTCATGGCCCTTGTGTGAGCTGCCATGGGAAAACACTGTGCTTTGAATACTTCGAGGACCTCGTACCTGAAGTCACTCTGCCCGAGGAGAAAGTCAGCATCTCACCATGCCGTGTCGCTAACGGCACGCCCAGCACGAACACAGGCCTGGAAGAAAGGCCCCGAGTGGCGGTGCAGAAGCGGAGGCGTGCAGCAGTTTCCATGAGGCGGTGGCCTCGGCTCTGGGCACCTTCAACGGCAGCAGGGTTTTCTGGACACCTAGGAGGCTGGCGCGGGCCCCCTGTTCCCGGCAGGAACACTGAGTACCGCCAGGCCCACCTGGGTCTGCTAAGCAACATCCAGGCCCGTAGCCCTTTAGAGCCCCTCTGTGTATGCCCAGCGTAGGGAAACGCGCTGCACTCCCCTTGGGAGCAGCTTAGGGTCCTCAGCACTCGCACACGTTCCCGGACACCGTTCTGGCACGTCCCACATGGCGTCGAAGTCTTACGCATTACCCTAGGCTGAGCTGAACTCAAGGAAACCCTCGGCTTCGCAGTCCACCTAGGACCTCCTGCCTGAAGTCACCGTGCCTCCCGGAGAGAGTCAGCTAGCGTTCTTACTGCCATGTACGTCCCCTTCCTCCTGTGGCACTGCAGGCTTTGAATAGCCACAGGCCCAGAGGAGCAGCTACGGCGTTCCTTGGTTGAGGCAGTTCGCTTGACGCAGAACACCCTACTTCGAGAAGTTGATTCAGGGAAGGAAACTCAGGGTGACCTGTGTCTCTTTGGGCTTGTGAGAAACCACGGGGATGTCTGCTGAGTGCGCCCACGGAAACGGGGGCCTGCTGCAAGTAGCCTTGCTTTCCCGTTTGGAAGGCTGCGTTCATGCTGCCTTGAAGCTACCTGACCTTCCCTGCTCTCGACAGGCCTGTTAGCCCTGTCAGAGTGCTTCGGGGAACGTTATGAGTCTGCTCTGTCTAAAGCAGGTGCTTCCATGGCCGCGGCTCTGGTCCGCCTTACAAGCTGTAGAGCTAGAGGGAACCTCAACGTGACAAGTTGCCTCCAGCGTAGGCCCCTAGTAGCCGTGCAGAAAGGGAGGCAGGCAGCTGTCTCCATGAGTTCTGAGTCGCTTAGCGGCTTTATTTTAAAGGAAGTAGTACACTTTGGAGGACTCCTAGGCCTCTCGGGTATGCATCACTTTCCCTCCAAGTTCACCGAGTACCTCCAGACCCCTGTGGGGCGGCTGAGCAACTTCGAGGCCCATTGGTTGACCCCCCACACACACCACCCCCCGGAGGCCCTCTGTGCGTGCCGCGCGATGGGCTACACACTGGACGTCCCTCGAGGAGCGCTACATTTCCAGAGCCCTCGAACAGCCTCAGGACAGCATTTCGGGTGAGTGCGACTTTGTCATGGCCCTTGTGTGAGCTGCCATGGGAAAACACTGTGCTTTGAATACTTCGAGGACCTCGTACCTGAAGTCACTCTGCCCGAGGAGAAGGTCAGCATCTCACCATGCCGTGTCGCTAACGGCACGCCCAGCACGAACACAGGCCTGGAAGTAAGGCCCCGAGTGGCGGTGCAGAAGCGGAGGCGTGCAGCAGTTTCCATGAGGCGGTGGCCTCGGCTCTGGGCACCTTCAACGGCAGCAGGGTTTTCTGGACACCTAGGAGGCTGGCGCGGGCCCCCTGTTCCCGGCAGGAACACTGAGTACCGCCAGGCCCACCTGGGTCTGCTAAGCAACATCCAGGCCCGTAGCCCTTTAGAGCCCCTCTGTGTATGCCCAGTGTAGGGAAACGCGCTGCACTCTCCTTGGGAGCAGCTTAGGGTCCTCAGCACTCGCACACGTTCCCGGACACCGTTCTGGCACGTCCCACATGGCGTCGAAGTCTTACGCATTACCCTAGGCTGAGCTGAACTCAGAGAAACCCTCGGCTTCGCAGTCCACCTAGGACCTCCTGCCTGAAGTCACCGTGCCTCCCGGAGAGAGTCGGCTAGCGTTCTTACTGCCATGTACGTCCCCTTCCTCCTGTGGCACTGCAGGCTTTGAATAGCCACAGGCCCAGAGGAGCAGCTACGGCGTTCCTTGGCTGAGGCAGTTCGCTTGACGCAGAACACCCTACTTCGAGAAGTTGATTCAGGGAAGGAAACTCAGGGTGACCTGTGTCTCTTTGGGCTTGTGAGAAACCACGGGGATGTCTGCTGAGTGCGCCCACGGAAACGGGGGCCTGCTGCAAGTAGCCTTGCTTTCCCGTTTGGAAGGCTGCGTTCATGCTGCCTTGAAGCTACCTGACCTTCCCTGCTCTCGACAGGCCTGTTAGCCCTGTCAGAGTGCTTCGGGGAACGTTATGAGTCTGCTCTGTCTAAACCAGGTGCTTCCATGGCCGCGGCTCTGGTCCGCCTGACAAGCTCTAGAGCTAGAGGGAACCTCAACGTGACAAGCTGCCTCCAGCGTAGGCCCCTAGTAGCCGTGCAGAAAGGGAGGCAGGCAGCTGTCTCCATGAGTTCTCAGTCGCGTAGAGGCTTTATTTTAAAGGAAGTAGTACACTTTGGAGGACTCCTAGGCCTCTCGGGTATGCATCACTTTCCCTCCAAGTTCACCGAGTACCTCCAGACCCCTGTGGGGCGGCTGAGCAACTTCGAGGCCCATTGGTTGACCCCCCCCCCACACCACCCCCGGAGGCCCTCTGTGCGTGCCGCGCGATGGGCTACACACTGGACGTCCCTCGAGGAGCGCTACATTTCCAGAGCCCTCGAACAGCCTCAGGACAGCATTTCGGGTGAGTGCGACTTTGTCATGGCCCTTGTGTGAGCTGCCATGGGAAAACACTGTGCTTTGAATACTTCGAGGACCTCGTACCTGAAGTCACTCTGCCCGAGGAGAAAGTCAGCATCTCACCATGCCGTGTCGCTAACGGCACGCCCAGCACGAACACAGGCCTGGAAGAAAGGCCCCGAGTGGCGGTGCAGAAGCGGAGGCGTGCAGCAGTTTCCATGAGGCGGTGGCCTCGGCTCTGGGCACCTTCAACGGCAGCAGGGTTTTCTGGACACCTAGGAGGCTGGCGCGGGCCCCCTGTTCCCGGCAGGAACACTGAGTACCGCCAGGCCCACCTGGGTCTGCTAAGCAACATCCAGGCCCGTAGCCCTTTAGAGCCCCTCTGTGGATGCCCAGCGTAGGGAAACGCGCTGCACTCCCCTTGGGAGCAGCTTAGGGTCCTCAGCACTCGCACACGTTCCCGGACACCGTTCTGGCACGTCCCACATGGCGTCGAAGTCTTACGCATTACCCTAGGCTGAGCTGAACTCAGGGAAACCCTCGGCTTCGCAGTCCACCTAGGACCTCCTGCCTGAAGTCACCGTGCCTCCCGGAGAGAGTCGGCTAGCGTTCTTACTGCCATGTACGTCCCCTTCCTCCTGTGGCACTGCAGGCTTTGAATAGCCACAGGCCCAGAGGAGCAGCTACGGCGTTCCTTGGTTGAGGCAGTTCGCTTGACGCAGAACACCCTACTTCGAGAAGTTGATTCAGGGAAGGAAACTCAGGGTGACCTGTGTCTCTTTGGGCTTGTGAGAAACCACGGGGATGTCTGCTGAGTGCGCCCACGGAAACGGGGGCCTGCTGCAAGTAGCCTTGCTTTCCCGTTTGGAAGGCTGCGTTCATGCTGCCTTGAAGCTACCTGACCTTCCCTGCTCTCGACAGGCCTGTTAGCCCTGTCAGAGTGCTTCGGGGAACGTTATGAGTCTGCTCTGTCTAAACCACGTGCTTCCATGGCCGCGGCTCTGGTCCGCCTGACAAGCTCTAGAGCTAGAGGGAACCTCAACGTGACAAGTTGCCTCCAGCGTAGGCCCCTAGTAGCCGTGCAGAAAGGGAGGCAGGCAGCTGTCTCCATGAGTTCTGAGTCGCTTAGCGGCTTTATTTTAAAGGAAGTAGTACACTTTGGAGGACTCCTAGGCCTCTCGGGTATGCATCACTTTCCCTCCAAGTTCACCGAGTACCTCCAGACCCCTGTGGGGCGGCTGAGCAACTTCGAGGCCCATTGGTTGACCCCCCACACACACCACCCCCCGGAGGCCCTCTGTGCGTGCCGCGCGATGGGCTACACACTGGACATCCCTCGAGGAGCGCTACATTTCCAGAGCCCTCGAACAGCCTCAGGACAGCATTTCGGGTGAGTGCGACTTTGTCATGGCCCTTGTGTGAGCTGCCATGGGAAAACACTGTGCTTTGAATACTTCGAGGACCTCGTACCTGAAGTCACTCTGCCCGAGGAGAAGGTCAGCATCTCACCATGCCGTGTCGCTAACGGCACGCCCAGCACGAACACAGGCCTGGAAGTAAGGCCCCGAATGGCGGTGCAGAAGCGGAGGCGTGCAGCAATTTCCATGGAGGCGGTGGCCTCGGCTCTGGGCACCTTCAACGGCAGCAGGGTTTTCTGGACACCTAGGAGGCTGGCGCGGGCCCCCTGTTCCCGGCAGGAACACTGAGTACCGCCAGGCCCACCTGGGTCTGCTAAGCAACATCCAGGCCCGTAGCCCTTTAGAGCCCCTCTGTGTATGCCCAGTGTAGGGAAACGCGCTGCACTCTCCTTGGGAGCAGCTTAGGGTCCTCAGCACTCGCACACGTTCCCGGACACCGTTCTGGCACGTCCCACATGGCGTCGAAGTCTTACGCATTACCCTAGGCTGAGCTGAACTCAGAGAAACCCTCGGCTTCGCAGTCCACCTAGGACCTCCTGCCTGAAGTCACCGTGCCTCCCGGAGAGAGTCGGCTAGCGTTCTTACTGCCATGTACGTCCCCTTCCTCCTGTGGCACTGCAGGCTTTGAATAGCCACAGGCCCAGAGGAGCAGCTACGGCGTTCCTTGGCTGAGGCAGTTCGCTTGACGCAGAACACCCTACTTCGAGAAGTTGATTCAGGGAAGGAAACTCAGGGTGACCTGTGTCTCTTTGGGCTTGTGAGAAACCACGGGGATGTCTGCTGAGTGCGCCCACGGAAACGGGGGCCTGCTGCAAGTAGCCTTGCTTTCCCGTTTGGAAGGCTGCGTTCATGCTGCCTTGAAGCTACCTGACCTTCCCTGCTCTCGACAGGCCTGTTAGCCCTGTCAGAGTGCTTCGGGGAACGTTATGAGTCTGCTCTGTCTAAAGCAGGTGCTTCCATGGCCGCGGCTCTGGTCCGCCTGACAAGCTCTAGAGCTAGAGGGAACCTCAACGTGACAAGCTGCCTCCAGCGTAGGCCCCTAGTAGCCGTGCAGAAAGGGAGGCAGGCAGCTGTCTCCATGAGTTCTCAGTCGCGTAGAGGCTTTATTTTAAAGGAAGTAGTACACTTTGGAGGACTCCTAGGCCTCTCGGGTATGCATCACTTTCCCTCCAAGTTCACCGAGTACCTCCAGACCCCTGTGGGGCGGCTGAGCAACTTCGAGGCCCATTGGTTGACCCCCCACACACACCACCCCCCGGAGGCCCTCTGTGCGTGCCGCGCGATGGGCTACACACTGGACGTCCCTCGAGGAGCGCTACATTTCCAGAGCCCTCGAACAGCCTCAGGACAGCATTTCGGGTGAGTGCGACTTTGTCATGGCCCTTGTGTGAGCTGCCATGGGAAAACACTGTGCTTTGAATACTTCGAGGACCTCGTACCTGAAGTCACTCTGCCCGAGGAGAAAGTCAGCATCTCACCATGCCGTGTCGCTAACGGCACGCCCAGCACGAACACAGGCCTGGAAGAAAGGCCCCGAGTGGCGGTGCAGAAGCGGAGGCGTGCAGCAGTTTCCATGAGGCGGTGGCCTCGGCTCTGGGCACCTTCAACGGCAGCAGGGTTTTCTGGACACCTAGGAGGCTGGCGCGGGTCCCCTGTTCCCGGCAGGAACACTGAGTACCGCCAGGCCCACCTGGGTCTGCGAAGCAACATCCAGGCCCGTAGCCCTTTAGAGCCCCTCTGTGGATGCCCAGCGTAGGGAAACGCGCTGCACTCCCCTTGGGAGCAGCTTAGGGTCCTCAGCACTCGCACACGTTCCCAGACACCGTACTGGCACGTCCCACATGGCGTCGAAGTCCTACGCATTACCCTAGGCTGAGCTGAACTCAGAGAAACCCTCGGCTTCGCAGTCCACCTAGGACCTCCTGCCTGAAGTCACCGTGCCTCCCGGAGAGAGTCGGCTTGCGTTCTTACTGCCATGTACGTCCCCTTCCTCCTGTGGCACTGCAGGCTTTGAATAGCCACAGGCCCAGAGGAGCAGCTACGGCGTTCCTTGGCTGAGGCAGTTCGCTTGACGCAGAACACCCTACTTCGAGAAGTTGATTCAGGGAAGGAAACTCAGGGTGACCTGTGTCTCTTTGGGCTTGTGAGAAACCACGGGGATGTCTGCTGAGTGCACCCACGGAAACGGGGGCCTGCTGCAAGTAGCCTTGCTTTCCCGTTTGGAAGGCTGCGTTCATGCTGCCTTGAAGCTACCTGACCTTCCCTGCTCTCGACAGGCCTGTTAGCCCTGTCAGAGTGCTTCGGGGAACGTTATGAGTCTGCTCTGTCTAAACCAGGTGCTTCCATGGCCGCGGCTCTGGTCCGCCTGACAAGCTCTAGAGCTAGAGGGAACCTCAACGTGACAAGCTGCCTCCAGCGTAGGCCCCTAGTAGCCGTGCAGAAAGGGAGGCAGGCAGCTGTCTCCATGAGTTCTCAGTCGCGTAGAGGCTTTATTTTAAAGGAAGTGGTACACTTTGGAGGACTCCTAGGCCTCTCGGGTATGCATCACTTTCCCTCCAAGTTCACCGAGTACCTCCAGACCCCTGTGGGGCGGCTGAGCAACTTCGAGGCCCATTGGTTGACCCCCCCACACACCACCCCCGGAGGCCCTCTGTGCGTGCCGCGCGATGGGCTACACACTGGACGTCCCTCGAGGAGCGCTACATTTCCAGAGCCCTCGAACAGCCTCAGGACAGCATTTCGGGTGAGTGCGACTTTGTCATGGCCCTTGTGTGAGCTGCCATGGGAAAACACGGTGCTTTGAATACTTCGAGGACCTCGTACCTGAAGTCACTCTGCCCGAGGAGAAGGTCAGCATCTCACCATGCCGTGTCGCTAACGGCACGCCCAGCACGAACACAGGCCTGGAAGTAAGGCCCCGAGTGGCGGTGCAGAAGCGGAGGCATGCAGCAGTTTCCATGAGGCGGTGGCCTCGGCTCTGGGCACCTTCAACGGCAGCAGGGTTTTCTGGACACCTAGGAGGCTGGCGCGGGCCCCCTGTTCCCGGCAGGAACACTGAGTACCGCCAGGCCCACCTGGGTCTGCTAAGCAACATCCAGGCCCGTAGCCCTTTAGAGCCCCTCTGTGTATGCCCAGTGTAGGGAAACGCGCTGCACTCTCCTTGGGAGCAGCTTAGGGTCCTCAGCACTCGCACACGTTCCCGGACACCGTTCTGGCACGTCCCACATGGCGTCGAAGTCTTACGCATTACCCTAGGCTGAGCTGAACTCAGGGAAACCCTCGGCTTCGCAGTCCACCTAGGACCTCCTGCCTGAAGTCACCGTGCCTCCCGGAGAGAGTCGGCTAGCGTTCTTACTGCCATGTACGTCCCCTTCCTCCTGTGGCACTGCAGGCTTTGAATAGCCACAGGCCCAGAGGAGCAGCTACGGCGTTCCTTGGCTGAGGCAGTTCGCTTGACGCAGAACACCCTACTTCGAGAAGTTGATTCAGGGAAGGAAACTCAGGGTGACCTGTGTCTCTTTGGGCTTGTGAGAAACCACGGGGATGTCTGCTGAGTGCGCCCACGGAAACGGGGGCCTGCTGCAAGTAGCCTTGCTTTCCCGTTTGGAAGGCTGCGTTCATGCTGCCTTGAAGCTACCTGACCTTCCCTGCTCTCGACAGGCCTGTTAGCCCTGTCAGAGTGCTTCGGGGAACGTTATGAGTCTGCTCTGTCTAAACCACGTGCTTCCATGGCCGCGGCTCTGGTCCGCCTGACAAGCTCTAGAGCTAGAGGGAACCTCAACGTGACAAGTTGCCTCCAGCGTAGGCCCCTAGTAGCCGTGCAGAAAGGGAGGCAGGCAGCTGTCTCCATGAGTTCTGAGTCGCTTAGCGGCTTTATTTTAAAGGAAGTAGTACACTTTGGAGGACTCCTAGGCCTCTCGGGTATGCATCACTTTCCCTCCAAGTTCACCGAGTACCTCCAGACCCCTGTGGGGCGGCTGAGCAACTTCGAGGCCCATTGGTTGACCCCCCACACACACCACCCCCCGGAGGCCCTCTGTGCGTGCCGCGCGATGGGCTACACACTGGACGTCCCTCGAGGAGCGCTACATTTCCAGAGCCCTCGAACAGCCTCAGGACAGCATTTCGGGTGAGTGCGACTTTGTCATGGCCCTTGTGTGAGCTGCCATGGGAAAACACTGTGCTTTGAATACTTCGAGGACCTCGTACCTGAAGTCACTCTGCCCGAGGAGAAGGTCAGCATCTCACCATGCCGTGTCGCTAACGGCACGCCCAGCACGAACACAGGCCTGGAAGTAAGGCCCCGAGTGGCGGTGCAGAAGCGGAGGCGTGCAGCAGTTTCCATGAGGCGGTGGCCTCGGCTCTGGGCACCTTCAACGGCAGCAGGGTTTTCTGGACACCTAGGAGGCTGGCGCGGGCCCCCTGTTCCCGGCAGGAACACTGAGTACCGCCAGGCCCACCTGGGTCTGCTAAGCAACATCCAGGCCCGTAGCCCTTTAGAGCCCCTCTGTGGATGCCCAGTGTAGGGAAACGCGCTGCACTCTCCTTGGGAGCAGCTTAGGGTCCTCAGCACTCGCACACGTTCCCGGACACCGTTCTGGCACGTCCCACATGGCGTCGAAGTCTTACGCATTACCCTAGGCTGAGCTGAACTCAGAGAAACCCTCGGCTTCGCAGTCCACCTAGGACCTCCTGCCTGAAGTCACCGTGCCTCCCGGAGAGAGTCGGCTTGCGTTCTTACTGCCATGTACGTCCCCTTCCTCCTGTGGCACTGCAGGCTTTGAATAGCCACAGGCCCAGAGGAGCAGCTACGGCGTTCCTTGGCTGAGGCAGTTCGCTTGACGCAGAACACCCTACTTCGAGAAGTTGATTCAGGGAAGGAAACTCAGGGTGACCTGTGTCTCTTTGGGCTTGTGAGAAACCACGGGGATGTCTGCTGAGTGCGCCCACGGAAACGGGGGCCTGCTGCAAGTAGCCTTGCTTTCCCGTTTGGAAGGCTGCGTTCATGCTGCCTTGAAGCTACCTGACCTTCCCTGCTCTCGACAGGCCTGTTAGCCCTGTCAGAGTGCTTCGGGGAACGTTATGAGTCTGCTCTGTCTAAAGCAGGTGCTTCCATGGCCGCGGCTCTGGTCCGCCTGACAAGCTGTAGAGCTAGAGGGAACCTCAACGTGACAAGTTGCCTCCAGCGTAGGCCCCTAGTAGCCGTGCAGAAAGGGAGGCAGGCAGCTGTCTCCATGAGTTCTGAGTCGCTTAGCGGCTTTATTTTAAAGGAAGTAGTACACTTTGGAGGACTCCTAGGCCTCTCGGGTATGCATCACTTTCCCTCCAAGTTCACCGAGTACCTCCAGACCCCTGTGGGGCGGCTGAGCAACTTCGAGGCCCATTGGTTGACCCCCCACACACACCACCCCCCGGAGGCCCTCTGTGCGTGCCGCGCGATGGGCTACACACTGGACGTCCCTCGAGGAGCGCTACATTTCCAGAGCCCTCGAACAGCCTCAGGACAGCATTTCGGGTGAGTGCGACTTTGTCATGGCCCTTGTGTGAGCTGCCATGGGAAAACACTGTGCTTTGAATACTTCGAGGACCTCGTACCTGAAGTCACTCTGCCCGAGGAGAAAGTCAGCATCTCACCATGCCGTGTCGCTAACGGCACGCCCAGCACGAACACAGGCCTGGAAGAAAGGCCCCGAGTGGCGGTGCAGAAGCGGAGGCGTGCAGCAGTTTCCATGAGGCGGTGGCCTCGGCTCTGGGCACCTTCAACGGCAGCAGGGTTTTCTGGACACCTAGGAGGCTGGCGCGGGTCCCCTGTTCCCGGCAGGAACACTGAGTACCGCCAGGCCCACCTGGGTCTGCGAAGCAACATCCAGGCCCGTAGCCCTTTAGAGCCCCTCTGTGGATGCCCAGCGTAGGGAAACGCGCTGCACTCCCCTTGGGAGCAGCTTAGGGTCCTCAGCACTCGCACACGTTCCCAGACACCGTTCTGGCACGTCCCACATGGCGTCGAAGTCCTACGCATTACCCTAGGCTGAGCTGAACTCAGAGAAACCCTCGGCTTCGCAGTCCACCTAGGACCTCCTGCCTGAAGTCACCGTGCCTCCCGGAGAGAGTCGGCTTGCGTTCTTACTGCCATGTACGTCCCCTTCCTCCTGTGGCACTGCAGGCTTTGAATAGCCACAGGCCCAGAGGAGCAGCTACGGCGTTCCTTGGCTGAGGCAGTTCGCTTGACGCAGAACACCCTACTTCGAGAAGTTGATTCAGGGAAGGAAACTCAGGGTGACCTGTGTCTCTTTGGGCTTGTGAGAAACCACGGGGATGTCTGCTGAGTGCACCCACGGAAACGGGGGCCTGCTGCAAGTAGCCTTGCTTTCCCGTTTGGAAGGCTGCGTTCATGCTGCCTTGAAGCTACCTGACCTTCCCTGCTCTCGACAGGCCTGTTAGCCCTGTCAGAGTGCTTCGGGGAACGTTATGAGTCTGCTCTGTCTAAACCAGGTGCTTCCATGGCCGCGGCTCTGGTCCGCCTGACAAGCTCTAGAGCTAGAGGGAACCTCAACGTGACAAGCTGCCTCCAGCGTAGGCCCCTAGTAGCCGTGCAGAAAGGGAGGCAGGCAGCTGTCTCCATGAGTTCTCAGTCGCGTAGAGGCTTTATTTTAAAGGAAGTGGTACACTTTGGAGGACTCCTAGGCCTCTCGGGTATGCATCACTTTCCCTCCAAGTTCACCGAGTACCTCCAGACCCCTGTGGGGCGGCTGAGCAACTTCGAGGCCCATTGGTTGACCCCCCCACACACCACCCCCGGAGGCCCTCTGTGCGTGCCGCGCGATGGGCTACACACTGGACGTCCCTCGAGGAGCGCTACATTTCCAGAGCCCTCGAACAGCCTCAGGACAGCATTTCGGGTGAGTGCGACTTTGTCATGGCCCTTGTGTGAGCTGCCATGGGAAAACACGGTGCTTTGAATACTTCGAGGACCTCGTACCTGAAGTCACTCTGCCCGAGGAGAAGGTCAGCATCTCACCATGCCGTGTCGCTAACGGCACGCCCAGCACGAACACAGGCCTGGAAGTAAGGCCCCGAGTGGCGGTGCAGAAGCGGAGGCATGCAGCAGTTTCCATGAGGCGGTGGCCTCGGCTCTGGGCACCTTCAACGGCAGCAGGGTTTTCTGGACACCTAGGAGGCTGGCGCGGGCCCCCTGTTCCTGCAGGAACACTGAGTACCGCCGGGCCCACCTGGGTCTGCTAAGCAACATCCAGGCCCGTAGCCCTTTAGAGCCCCTCTGTGGATGCCCAGCGTAGGGAAACGCGCTGCACTCCCCTTGGGAGCAGCTTAGGGTCCTCAGCACTCGCACACGTTCCCGGACACCGTTCTGGCACGTCCCACATGGCGTCGAAGTCTTACGCATTACCCTAGGCTGAGCTGAACTCAGAGAAACCCTCGGCTTCGCAGTCCACCTAGGACCTCCTGCCTGAAGTCACCGTGCCTCCCGGAGAGAGTCGGCTTGCGTTCTTACTGCCATGTACGTCCCCTTCCTCCTGTGGCACTGCAGGCTTTGAATAGCCACAGGCCCAGAGGAGCAGCTACGGCGTTCCTTGGCTGAGGCAGTTCGCTTGACGCAGAACACCCTACTTCGAGAAGTTGATTCAGGGAAGGAAACTCAGGGTGACCTGTGTCTCTTTGGGCTTGTGAGAAACCACGGGGATGTCTGCTGAGTGCGCCCACGGAAACGGGGGCCTGCTGCAAGTAGCCTTGCTTTCCCGTTTGGAAGGCTGCGTTCATGCTGCCTTGAAGCTACCTGACCTTCCCTGCTCTCGACAGGCCTGTTAGCCCTGTCAGAGTGCTTCGGGGAACGTTATGAGTCTGCTCTGTCTAAACCAGGTGCTTCCATGGCCGCGGCTCTGGTCCGCCTGACAAGCTCTAGAGCTAGAGGGAACCTCAACGTGACAAGCTGCCTCCAGCGTAGGCCCCTAGTAGCCGTGCAGAAAGGGAGGCAGGCAGCTGTCTCCATGAGTTCTCAGTCGCGTAGAGGCTTTATTTTAAAGGAAGTAGTACACTTTGGAGGACTCCTAGGCCTCTCGGGTATGCATCACTTTCCCTCCAAGTTCACCGAGTACCTCCAGACCCCTGTGGGGCGGCTGAGCAACTTCGAGGCCCATTGGTTGACCCCCCACACACACCACCCCCCGGAGGCCCTCTGTGCGTGCCGCGCGATGGGCTACACACTGGACGTCCCTCGAGGAGCGCTACATTTCCAGAGCCCTCGAACAGCCTCAGGACAGCATTTCGGGTGAGTGCGACTTTGTCATGGCCCTTGTGTGAGCTGCCATGGGAAAACACTGTGCTTTGAATACTTCGAGGACCTCGTACCTGAAGTCACTCTGCCCGAGGAGAAGGTCAGCATCTCACCATGCCGTGTCGCTAACGACACGCCCAGCACGAACACAGGCCTGGAAGTAAGGCCCCGAATGGCGGTGCAGAAGCGGAGGCGTGCAGCAGTTTCCATGAGGCGGTGGCCTCGGCTCTGGGCACCTTCAACGGCAGCAGGGTTTTCTGGACACCTAGGAGGCTGGCGCGGGCCCCCTGTTCCCGGCAGGAACACTGAGTACCGCCAGACCCACCTGGGTCTGCTAAGCAACATCCAGGCCCGTAGCCCTTTAGAGCCCCTCTGTGTATGCCCAGTGTAGGGAAACGCGCTGCACTCTCCTTGGGAGCAGCTTAGGGTCCTCAGCACTCGCACACGTTCCCGGACACCGTTCTGGCACGTCCCACATGGCGTCGAAGTCTTACGCATTACCCTAGGCTGAGCTGAACTCAGAGAAACCCTCGGCTTCGCAGTCCACCTAGGACCTCCTGCCTGAAGTCACCGTGCCTCCCGGAGAGAGTCGGCTTGCGTTCTTACTGCCATGTACGTCCCCTTCCTCCTGTGGCACTGCAGGCTTTGAATAGCCACAGGCCCAGAGGAGCAGCTACGGCGTTCCTTGGCTGAGGCAGTTCGCTTGACGCAGAACACCCTACTTCGAGAAGTTGATTCAGGGAAGGAAACTCAGGGTGACCTGTGTCTCTTTGGGCTTGTGAGAAACCACGGGGATGTCTGCTGAGTGCGCCCACGGAAACGGGGGCCTGCTGCAAGTAGCCTTGCTTTCCCGTTTGGAAGGCTGCGTTCATGCTGCCTTGAAGCTACCTGACCTTCCCTGCTCTCGACAGGCCTGTTAGCCCTGTCAGAGTGCTTCGGGGAACGTTATGAGTCTGCTCTGTCTAAAGCAGGTGCTTCCATGGCCGCGGCTCTGGTCCGCCTGACAAGCTCTAGAGCTAGAGGGAACCTCAACGTGACAAGCTGCCTCCAGCGTAGGCCCCTAGTAGCCGTGCAGAAAGGGAGGCAGGCAGCTGTCTCCATGAGTTCTCAGTCGCGTAGAGGCTTTATTTTAAAGGAAGTAGTACACTTTGGAGGACTCCTAGGCCTCTCGGGTATGCATCACTTTCCCTCCAAGTTCACCGAGTACCTCCAGACCCCTGTGGGGCGGCTGAGCAACTTCGAGGCCCATTGGTTGACCCCCCACACACACCACCCCCCGGAGGCCCTCTGTGCGTGCCGCGCGATGGGCTACACACTGGACGTCCCTCGAGGAGCGCTACATTTCCAGAGCCCTCGAACAGCCTCAGGACAGCATTTCGGGTGAGTGCGACTTTGTCATGGCCCTTGTGTGAGCTGCCATGGGAAAACACTGTGCTTTGAATACTTCGAGGACCTCGTACCTGAAGTCACTCTGCCCGAGGAGAAAGTCAGCATCTCACCATGCCGTGTCGCTAACGGCACGCCCAGCACGAACACAGGCCTGGAAGAAAGGCCCCGAGTGGCGGTGCAGAAGCGGAGGCGTGCAGCAGTTTCCATGAGGCGGTGGCCTCGGCTCTGGGCACCTTCAACGGCAGCAGGGTTTTCTGGACACCTAGGAGGCTGGCGCGGGTCCCCTGTTCCCGGCAGGAACACTGAGTACCGCCAGGCCCACCTGGGTCTGCGAAGCAACATCCAGGCCCGTAGCCCTTTAGAGCCCCTCTGTGGATGCCCAGCGTAGGGAAACGCGCTGCACTCCCCTTGGGAGCAGCTTAGGGTCCTCAGCACTCGCACACGTTCCCGGACACCGTTCTGGCACGTCCCACATGGCGTCGAAGTCTTACGCATTACCCTAGGCTGAGCTGAACTCAGAGAAACCCTCGGCTTCGCAGTCCACCTAGGACCTCCTGCCTGAAGTCACCGTGCCTCCCGGAGAGAGTCGGCTTGCGTTCTTACTGCCATGTACGTCCCCTTCCTCCTGTGGCACTGCAGGCTTTGAATAGCCACAGGCCCAGAGGAGCAGCTACGGCGTTCCTTGGCTGAGGCAGTTCGCTTGACGCAGAACACCCTACTTCGAGAAGTTGATTCAGGGAAGGAAACTCAGGGTGACCTGTGTCTCTTTGGGCTTGTGAGAAACCACGGGGATGTCTGCTGAGTGCGCCCACGGAAACGGGGGCCTGCTGCAAGTAGCCTTGCTTTCCCGTTTGGAAGGCTGCGTTCATGCTGCCTTGAAGCTACCTGACCTTCCCTGCTCTCGACAGGCCTGTTAGCCCTGTCAGAGTGCTTCGGGGAACGTTATGAGTCTGCTCTGTCTAAACCACGTGCTTCCATGGCCGCGGCTCTGGTCCGCCTGACAAGCTCTAGAGCTAGAGGGAACCTCAACGTGACAAGCTGCCTCCAGCGTAGGCCCCTAGTAGCCGTGCAGAAAGGGAGGCAGGCAGCTGTCTCCATGAGTTCTCAGTCGCGTAGAGGCTTTATTTTAAAGGAAGTGGTGCACTTTGGAGGACTCCTAGGCCTCTCGGGTATGCATCACTTTCCCTCCAAGTTCACCGAGTACCTCCAGACCCCTGTGGGGCGGCTGAGCAAGTTCGAGGCCCATTGGTTGACCACCCCCCCACACCACCCCCGGAGGCCCTCTATGCGTGCCGCGCGATGGGCTACACACTGGACGTCCCTCGAGGAGCGCTACATTTCCAGAGCCCTCGAACAGCCTCAGGACAGCATTTCGGGTGAGTGCGACTTTGTCATGGCCCTTGTGTGAGCTGCCATGGGAAAACACTGTGCTTTGAATACTTCGAGGACCTCGTACCTGAAGTCACTCTGCCCGAGGAGAAAGTCAGCATCTCACCATGCCGTGTCGCTAACGGCATGCCCAGCACGAACACAGGCCTGGAAGAAAGGCCCCGAGTGGCGGTGCAGAAGCGGAGGCGTGCAGCAGTTTCCATGAGGCGGTGGCCTCGGCTCTGGGCACCTTCAACGGCAGCAGGGTTTTCTGGACACCTAGGAGGCTGGCGCGGGTCCCCTGTTCCCGGCAGGAACACTGAGTACCGCCAGGCCCACCTGGGTCTGCGAAGCAACATCCAGGCCCGTAGCCCTTTAGAGCCCCTCTGTGGATGCCCAGCGTAGGGAAACGCGCTGCACTCCCCTTGGGAGCAGCTTAGGGTCCTCAGCACTCGCACACGTTCCCGGACACCGTTCTGGCACGTCCCACATGGCGTCGAAGTCCTACGCATTACCCTAGGCTGAGCTGAACTCAGAGAAACCCTCGGCTTCGCAGTCCACCTAGGACCTCCTGCCTGAAGTCACCGTGCCTCCCGGAGAGAGTCGGCTTGCGTTCTTACTGCCATGTACGTCCCCTTCCTCCTGTGGCACTGCAGGCTTTGAATAGCCACAGGCCCAGAGGAGCAGCTACGGCGTTCCTTGGCTGAGGCAGTTCGCTTGACGCAGAACACCCTACTTCGAGAAGTTGATTCAGGGAAGGAAACTCAGGGTGACCTGTGTCTCTTTGGGCTTGTGAGAAACCACGGGGATGTCTGCTGAGTGCACCCACGGAAACGGGGGCCTGCTGCAAGTAGCCTTGCTTTCCCGTTTGGAAGGCTGCGTTCATGCTGCCTTGAAGCTACCTGACCTTCCCTGCTCTCGACAGGCCTGTTAGCCCTGTCAGAGTGCTTCGGGGAACGTTATGAGTCTGCTCTGTCTAAACCACGTGCTTCCATGGCCGCGGCTCTGGTCCGCCTGACAAGCTCTAGAGCTAGAGGGAACCTCAACGTGACAAGCTGCCTCCAGCGTAGGACCCTAGTAGCCGTGCAGAAAGGGAGGCAGGCAGCTGTCTCCATGAGTTCTCAGTCGCGTAGAGGCTTTATTTTAAAGGAAGTGGTGCACTTTGGAGGACTCCTAGGCCTCTCGGGTATGCATCACTTTCCCTCCAAGTTCACCGAGTACCTCCAGACCCCTGTGGGGCGGCTGAGCAACTTCGAGGCCCATTGGTTGACCCCCCCCCACACCACCCCCGGAGGCCCTCTGTGCGTGCCGCGCGATGGGCTACACACTGGACGTCCCTCGAGGAGCGCTACATTTCCAGAGCCCTCGAACAGCCTCAGGACAGCATTTCGGGTGAGTGCGACTTTGTCATGGCCCTTGTGTGAGCTGCCATGGGAAAACACTGTGCTTTGAATACTTCGAGGACATCGTACCTGAAGTCACTCTGCCCGAGGAGAAAGTCAGCATCTCACCATGCCGTGTCGCTAACGGCACGCCCAGCACGAACACAGGCCTGGAAGAAAGGCCCCGAGTGGCGGTGCAGAAGCGGAGGCGTGCAGCAGTTTCCATGAGGCGGTGGCCTCGGCTCTGGGCACCTTCAACGGCAGCAGGGTTTTCTGGACACCTAGGAGGCTGGCGCGGGCCCCCTGTTCCCGGCAGGAACACTGAGTACCGCCAGGCCCACCTGGGTCTGCGAAGCAACATCCAGGCCCGTAGCCCTTTAGAGCCCCTCTGTGGATGCCCAGCGTAGGGAAACGCGCTGCACTCCCCTTGGGAGCAGCTTAGGGTCCTCAGCACTCGCACACGTTCCCGGACACCGTTCTGGCACGTCCCACATGGCGTCGAAGTCTTACGCATTACCCTAGGCTGAGCTGAACTCAGAGAAACCCTCGGCTTCGCAGTCCACCTAGGACCTCCTGCCTGAAGTCACCGTGCCTCCCGGAGAGAGTCGGCTTGCGTTCTTACTGCCATGTACGTCCCCTTCCTCCTGTGGCACTGCAGGCTTTGAATAGCCACAGGCCCAGAGGAGCAGCTACGGCGTTCCTTGGCTGAGGCAGTTCGCTTGACGCAGAACACCCTACTTCGAGAAGTTGATTCAGGGAAGGAAACTCAGGGTGACCTGTGTCTCTTTGGGCTTGTGAGAAACCACGGGGATGTCTGCTGAGTGCGCCCACGGAAACGGGGGCCTGCTGCAAGTAGCCTTGCTTTCCCGTTTGGAAGGCTGCGTTCATGCTGCCTTGAAGCTACCTGACCTTCCCTGCTCTCGACAGGCCTGTTAGCCCTGTCAGAGTGCTTCGGGGAACGTTATGAGTCTGCTCTGTCTAAACCAGGTGCTTCCATGGCCGCGGCTCTGGTCCGCCTGACAAGCTCTAGAGCTAGAGGGAACCTCAACGTGACAAGCTGCCTCCAGCGTAGGCCCCTAGTAGCCGTGCAGAAAGGGAGGCAGGCAGCTGTCTCCATGAGTTCTCAGTCGCGTAGAGGCTTTATTTTAAAGGAAGTAGTACACTTTGGAGGACTCCTAGGCCTCTCGGGTATGCATCACTTTCCCTCCAAGTTCACCGAGTACCTCCAGACCCCTGTGGGGCGGCTGAGCAACTTCGAGGCCCATTGGTTGACCCCCCCACACACACCACCCCCGGAGGCCCTCTGTGCGTGCCGCGCGATGGGCTACACACTGGACGTCCCTCGAGGAGCGCTACATTTCCAGAGCCCTCGAACAGCCTCAGGACAGCATTTCGGGTGAGTGCGACTTTGTCATGGCCCTTGTGTGAGCTGCCATGGGAAAACACTGTGCTTTGAATACTTCGAGGACCTCGTACCTGAAGTCACTCTGCCCGAGGAGAAGGTCAGCATCTCACCATGCCGTGTCGCTAACGGCACGCCCAGCACGAACACAGGCCTGGAAGTAAGGCCCCGAGTGGCGGTGCAGAAGCGGAGGCGTGCAGCAGTTTCCATGAGGCGGTGGCCTCGGCTCTGGGCACCTTCAACGGCAGCAGGGTTTTCTGGACACCTAGGAGGCTGGCGCGGGCCCCCTGTTCCCGGCAGGAACACTGAGTACCGCCAGGCCCACCTGGGTCTGCTAAGCAACATCCAGGCCCGTAGCCCTTTAGAGCCCATCTGTGTATTCCCAGCGTAGGGAAACGCGCTGCACTCTCCTTGGGAGCAGCTTAGGGTCCTCAGCACTCGCACACGTTCCCGGACACCGTTCTGGCACGTCCCACATGGCGTCGAAGTCTTACGCATTACCCTAGGCTGAGCTGAACTCAGAGAAACCCTCGGCTTCGCAGTCCACCTAGGACCTCCTGCCTGAAGTCACCGTGCCTCCCGGAGAGAGTCGGCTTGCGTTCTTACTGCCATGTACGTCCCCTTCCTCCTGTGGCACTGCAGGCTTTGAATAGCCACAGGCCCAGAGGAGCAGCTACGGCGTTCCTTGGCTGAGGCAGTTCGCTTGACGCAGAACACCCTACTTCGAGAAGTTGATTCAGGGAAGGAAACTCAGGGTGACCTGTGTCTCTTTGGGCTTGTGAGAAACCACGGGGATGTCTGCTGAGTGCGCCCACGGAAACGGGGGCCTGCTGCAAGTAGCCTTGCTTTCCCGTTTGGAAGGCTGCGTTCATGCTGCCTTGAAGCTACCTGACCTTCCCTGCTCTCGACAGGCCTGTTAGCCCTGTCAGAGTGCTTCGGGGAACGTTATGAGTCTGCTCTGTCTAAACCAGGTGCTTCCATGGCCGCGGCTCTGGTCCGCCTGACAAGCTCTAGAGCTAGAGGGAACCTCAACGTGACAAGCTGCCTCCAGCGTAGGCCCCTAGTAGCCGTGCAGAAAGGGAGGCAGGCAGCTGTCTCCATGAGTTCTCAGTCGCATAGAGGCTTTATTTTAAAGGAAGTAGTACACTTTGGAGGACTCCTAGGCCTCTCGGGTATGCATCACTTTCCCTCCAAGTTCACCGAGTACCTCCAGACCCCTGTGGGGCGGCTAAGCAACTTTGAGGCCCATTGGTTGACCCCCCCACACACACCACCCCCGGAGGCCCTCTGTGCGTGCCGCGCGATGGGCTACACACTGGACGTCCCTCGAGGAGCGCTACATTTCCAGAGCCCTCGAACAGCCTCAGGACAGCATTTCGGGTGAGTGCGACTTTGTCATGGCCCTTGTGTGAGCTGCCATGGGAAAACACTGTGCTTTGAATACTTCGAGGACCTCGTACCTGAAGTCACTCTGCCCGAGGAGAAGGTCAGCATCTCACCATGCCGTGTCGCTAACGGCACGCCCAGCACGAACACAGGCCTGGAAGTAAGGCCCCGAGTGGCGGTGCAGAAGCGGAGGCGTGCAGCAGTTTCCATGAGGCGGTGGCCTCGGCTCTGGGCACCTTCAACGGCAGCAGGGTTTTCTGGACACCTAGGAGGCTGGCGCGGGTCCCCTGTTCCCGGCAGGAACACTGAGTACCGCCAGGCCCACCTGGGTCTGCTAAGCAACATCCAGGCCCGTAGCCCTTTAGAGCCCATCTGTGTATTCCCAGCGTAGGGAAACGCGCTGCACTCTCCTTGGGAGCAGCTTAGGGTCCTCAGCACTCGCACACGTTCCCGGACACCGTTCTGGCACGTCCCACATGGCGTCGAAGTCTTACGCATTACCCTAGGCTGAGCTGAACTCAGAGAAACCCTCGGCTTCGCAGTCCACCTAGGACCTCCTGCCTGAAGTCACCGTGCCTCCCGGAGAGAGTCGGCTTGCGTTCTTACTGCCATGTACGTCCCCTTCCTCCTGTGGCACTGCAGGCTTTGAATAGCCACAGGCCCAGAGGAGCAGCTACGGCGTTCCTTGGCTGAGGCAGTTCGCTTGACGCAGAACACCCTACTTCGAGAAGTTGATTCAGGGAAGGAAACTCAGGGTGACCTGTGTCTCTTTGGGCTTGTGAGAAACCACGGGGATGTCTGCTGAGTGCGCCCACGGAAACGGGGGCCTGCTGCAAGTAGCCTTGCTTTCCCGTTTGGAAGGCTGCGTTCATGCTGCCTTGAAGCTACCTGACCTTCCCTGCTCTCGACAGGCCTGTTAGCCCTGTCAGAGTGCTTCGGGGAACGTTATGAGTCTGCTCTGTCTAAACCAGGTGCTTCCATGGCCGCGGCTCTGGTCCGCCTGACAAGCTCTAGAGCTAGAGGGAACCTCAACGTGACAAGCTGCCTCCAGCGTAGGCCCCTAGTAGCCATGCAGAAAGGGAGGCAGGCAGCTGTCTCCATGAGTTCTCAGTCGCGTAGAGGCTTTATTTTAAAGGAAGTAGTACACTTTGGAGGACTCCTAGGCCTCTCGGGTATGCATCACTTTCCCTCCAAGTTCACCGAGTACCTCCAGACCCCTGTGGGGCGGCTGAGCAACTTCGAGGCCCATTGGTTGACCCCCCCACACACCACCCCCGGAGGCCCTCTGTGCGTGCCGCGCGATGGGCTACACACTGGACGTCCCTCGAGGAGCGCTACATTTCCAGAGCCCTCGAACAGCCTCAGGACAGCATTTCGGGTGAGTGCGACTTTGTCATGGCCCTTGTGTGAGCTGCCATGGGAAAACACTGTGCTTTGAATACTTCGAGGACCTCGTACCTGAAGTCACTCTGCCCGAGGAGAAAGTCAGCATCTCACCATGCCGTGTCGCTAACGGCACACCCAGCACGAACACAGGCCTGGAAGAAAGGCCCCGAGTGGTGGTGCAGAAGCGGAGGCGTGCAGCAGTTTCCATGAGGCGGTGGCCTCGGCTCTGGGCACCTTCAACGGCAGCAGGGTTTTCTGGACACCTAGGAGGCTGGCGCGGGCCCCCTGTTCCCGGCAGGAACACTGAGTACGGCCAGGCCCACCTGGGTCTGCTAAGCAACATCCAGGCCCGTAGCCCTTTAGAGCCCATCTGTGTATTCCCAGCGTAGGGAAACGCGCTGCACTCTCCTTGGGAGCAGCTTAGGGTCCTCAGCACTCGCACACGTTCCCGGACACCGTTCTGGCACGTCCCACATGGCGTCGAAGTCTTACGCATTACCCTAGGCTGAGCTGAACTCAGAGAAACCCTCGGCTTCGCAGTCCACCTAGGACCTCCTGCCTGAAGTCACCGTGCCTCCCGGAGAGAGTCGGCTTGCGTTCTTACTGCCATGTACGTCCCCTTCCTCCTGTGGCACTGCAGGCTTTGAATAGCCACAGGCCCAGAGGAGCAGCTACGGCGTTCCTTGGCTGAGGCAGTTCGCTTGACGCAGAACACCCTACTTCGAGAAGTTGATTCAGGGAAGGAAACTCAGGGTGACCTGTGTCTCTTTGGGCTTGTGAGAAACCACGGGGATGTCTGCTGAGTGCGCCCACGGAAACGGGGGCCTGCTGCAAGTAGCCTTGCTTTCCCGTTTGGAAGGCTGCATTCATGCTGCCTTGAAGCTACCTGACCTTCCCTGCTCTCGACAGGCCTGTTAGCCCTGTCAGAGTGCTTCGGGGAACGTTATGAGTCTGCTCTGTCTAAACCAGGTGCTTCCATGGCCGCGGCTCTGGTCCGCCTGACAAGCTGTAGAGCTAGAGGGAACCTCAACGTGACAAGCTGCCTCCAGCGTAGGCCCCTAGTAGCCGTGCAGAAAGGGAGGCAGGCAGCTGTCTCCATGAGTTCTCAGTCGCGTAGAGGCTTTATTTTAAAGGAAGTAGTACACTTTGGAGGACTCCTAGGCCTCTCGGGTATGCATCACTTTCCCTCCAAGTTCACCGAGTACCTCCAGACCCCTGTGGGGCGGCTGAGCAACTTCGAGGCCCATTGGTTGACCCCCCCACACACCACCCCCGGAGGCCCTCTGTGCGTGCCGCGCGATGGGCTACACACTGGACGTCCCTCGAGGAGCGCTACATTTCCAGAGCCCTCGAACAGCCTCAGGACAGCATTTCGGGTGAGTGCGACTTTGTCATGGCCCTTGTGTGAGCTGCCATGGGAAAACACTGTGCTTTGAATACTTCGAGGACCTCGTACCTGAAGTCACTCTGCCCGAGGAGAAAGTCAGCATCTCACCATGCCGTGTCGCTAACGGCACGCCCAGCACGAACACAGGCCTGGAAGAAAGGCCCCGAGTGGCGGTGCAGAAGCGGAGGCGTGCAGCAGTTTCCATGAGGCGGTGGCCTCGGCTCTGGGCACCTTCAACGGCAGCAGGGTTTTCTGGACACCTAGGAGGCTGGCGCGGGCCCCCTGTTCCCGGCAGGAACACTGAGTACCGCCAGGCCCACCTGGGTCTGCTAAGCAACATCCAGGCCCGTAGCCCTTTAGAGCCCATCTGTGTATTCCCAGCGTAGGGAAACGCGCTGCACTCTCCTTGGGAGCAGCTTAGGGTCCTCAGCACTCGCACACGTTCCCGGACACCGTTCTGGCACGTCCCACATGGCGTCGAAGTCTTACGCATTACCCTAGGCTGAGCTGAACTCAGAGAAACCCTCGGCTTCGCAGTCCACCTAGGACCTCCTGCCTGAAGTCACCGTGCCTCCCGGAGAGAGTCGGCTTGCGTTCTTACTGCCATGTACGTCCCCTTCCTCCTGTGGCACTGCAGGCTTTGAATAGCCACAGGCCCAGAGGAGCAGCTACGGCGTTCCTTGGCTGAGGCAGTTCGCTTGACGCAGAACACCCTACTTCGAGAAGTTGATTCAGGGAAGGAAACTCAGGGTGACCTGTGTCTCTTTGGGCTTGTGAGAAACCACGGGGATGTCTGCTGAGTGCGCCCACGGAAACGGGGGCCTGCTGCAAGTAGCCTTGCTTTCCCGTTTGGAAGGCTGCGTTCATGCTGCCTTGAAGCTACCTGACCTTCCCTGCTCTCGACAGGCCTGTTAGCCCTGTCAGAGTGCTTCGGGGAACGTTATGAGTCTGCTCTGTCTAAAGCAGGTGCTTCCATGGCCGCGGCTCTGGTCCGCCTGAGAAGCTCTAGAGCTAGAGGGAACCTCAACGTGACAAGCTGCCTCCAGCGTAGGCCCCTAGTAGCCGTGCAGAAAGGGAGGCAGGCAGCTGTCTCCATGAGTTCTCAGTCGCGTAGAGGCTTTATTTTAAAGGAAGTAGTACACTTTGGAGGACTCCTAGGCCTCTCGGGTATGCATCACTTTCCCTCCAAGTTCACCGAGTACCTCCAGACCCCTGTGGGGCGGCTGAGCAACTTCGAGGCCCATTGGTTGACCCCCCCACACACCACCCCCGGAGGCCCTCTGTGCGTGCCGCGCGATGGGCTACACACTGGACGTCCCTCGAGGAGCGCTACATTTCCAGAGCCCTCGAACAGCCTCAGGACAGCATTTCGGGTGAGTGCGACTTTGTCATGGCCCTTGTGTGAGCTGCCATGGGAAAACACTGTGCTTTGAATACTTCGAGGACCTCGTACCTGAAGTCACTCTGCCCGAGGAGAAAGTCAGCATCTCACCATGCCGTGTCGCTAACGGCACGCCCAGCACGAACACAGGCCTGGAAGAAAGGCCCCGAGTGGCGGTGCAGAAGCGGAGGCGTGCAGCAGTTTCCATGAGGCGGTGGCCTCGGCTCTGGGCACCTTCAACGGCAGCAGGGTTTTCTGGACACCTAGGAGGCTGGCGCGGGCCCCCTGTTCCCGGCAGGAACACTGAGTACGGCCAGGCCCACCTGGGTCTGCTAAGCAACATCCAGGCCCGTAGCCCTTTAGAGCCCCTCTGTGTATTCCCAGCGTAGGGAAACGCGCTGCACTCTCCTTGGGAGCAGCTTAGGGTCCTCAGCACTCGCACACGTTCCCGGACACCGTTCTGGCACGTCCCACATGGCGTCGAAGTCTTACGCATTACCCTAGGCTGAGCTGAACTCAGAGAAACCCTCGGCTTCGCAGTCCACCTAGGACCTCCTGCCTGAAGTCACCGTGCCTCCCGGAGAGAGTCGGCTTGCGTTCTTACTGCCATGTACGTCCCCTTCCTCCTGTGGCACTGCAGGCTTTGAATAGCCACAGGCCCAGAGGAGCAGCTACGGCGTTCCTTGGCTGAGGCAGTTCGCTTGACGCAGAACACCCTACTTCGAGAAGTTGATTCAGGGAAGGAAACTCAGGGTGACCTGTGTCTCTTTGGGCTTGTGAGAAACCACGGGGATGTCTGCTGAGTGCGCCCACGGAAACGGGGGCCTGCTGCAAGTAGCCTTGCTTTCCCGTTTGGAAGGCTGCGTTCATGCTGCCTTGAAGCTACCTGACCTTCCCTGCTCTCGACAGGCCTGTTAGCCCTGTCAGAGTGCTTCGGGGAACGTTATGAGTCTGCTCTGTCTAAACCAGGTGCTTCCATGGCCGCGGCTCTGGTCCGCCTGACAAGCTCTAGAGCTAGAGGGAACCTCAACGTGACAAGCTGCCTCCAGCGTAGGCCCCTAGTAGCCGTGCAGAAAGGGAGGCAGGCAGCTGTCTCCATGAGTTCTCAGTCGCATAGAGGCTTTATTTTAAAGGAAGTAGTACACTTTGGAGGACTCCTAGGCCTCTCGGGTATGCATCACTTTCCCTCCAAGTTCACCGAGTACCTCCAGACCCCTGTGGGGCGGCTGAGCAACTTCGAGGCCCATTGGTTGACCCCCCCACACACCACCCCCGGAGGCCCTCTGTGCGTGCCGCGCGATGGGCTACACACTGGACGTCCCTCGAGGAGCGCTACATTTCCAGAGCCCTCGAACAGCCTCAGGACAGCATTTCGGGTGAGTGCGACTTTGTCATGGCCCTTGTGTGAGCTGCCATGGGAAAACACTGTGCTTTGAATACTTCGAGGACCTCGTACCTGAAGTCACTCTGCCCGAGGAGAAAGTCAGCATCTCACCATGCCGTGTCGCTAACGGCACGCCCAGCACGAACACAGGCCTGGAAGAAAGGCCCCGAGTGGCGGTGCAGAAGCGGAGGCGTGCAGCAGTTTCCATGAGGCGGTGGCCTCGGCTCTGGGCACCTTCAACGGCAGCAGGGTTTTCTGGACACCTAGGAGGCTGGCGCGGGCCCCCTGTTCCCGGCAGGAACACTGAGTACGGCCAGGCCCACCTGGGTCTGCTAAGCAACATCCAGGCCCGTAGCCCTTTAGAGCCCATCTGTGTATTCCCAGCGTAGGGAAACGCGCTGCACTCTCCTTGGGAGCAGCTTAGGGTCCTCAGCACTCGCACACGTTCCCGGACACCGTTCTGGCACGTCCCACATGGCGTCGAAGTCTTACGCATTACCCTAGGCTGAGCTGAACTCAGAGAAACCCTCGGCTTCGCAGTCCACCTAGGACCTCCTGCCTGAAGTCACCGTGCCTCCCGGAGAGAGTCGGCTTGCGTTCTTACTGCCATGTACGTCCCCTTCCTCCTGTGGCACTGCAGGCTTTGAATAGCCACAGGCCCAGAGGAGCAGCTACGGCGTTCCTTGGCTGAGGCAGTTCGCTTGACGCAGAACACCCTACTTCGAGAAGTTGATTCAGGGAAGGAAACTCAGGGTGACCTGTGTCTCTTTGGGCTTGTGAGAAACCACGGGGATGTCTGCTGAGTGCGCCCACGGAAACGGGGGCCTGCTGCAAGTAGCCTTGCTTTCCCGTTTGGAAGGCTGCGTTCATGCTGCCTTGAAGCTACCTGACCTTCCCTGCTCTCGACAGGCCTGTTAGCCCTGTCAGAGTGCTTCGGGGAACGTTATGAGTCTGCTCTGTCTAAACCAGGTGCTTCCATGGCCGCGGCTCTGGTCCGCCTGACAAGCTCTAGAGCTAGAGGGAACCTCAACGTGACAAGCTGCCTCCAGCGTAGGCCCCTAGTAGCCGTGCAGAAAGGGAGGCAGGCAGCTGTCTCCATGAGTTCTCAGTCGCGTAGAGGCTTTATTTTAAAGGAAGTAGTACACTTTGGAGGACTCCTAGGCCTCTCGGGTATGCATCACTTTCCCTCCAAGTTCACCGAGTACCTCCAGACCCCTGTGGGGCGGCTGAGCAACTTCGAGGCCCATTGGTTGACCCCCCCCCCACACCACCCCCGGAGGCCCTCTGTGCGTGCCGCGCGATGGGCTACACACTGGACGTCCCTCGAGGAGCGCTACATTTCCAGAGCCCTCGAACAGCCTCAGGACAGCATTTCGGGTGAGTGCGACTTTGTCATGGCCCTTGTGTGAGCTGCCATGGGAAAACACTGTGCTTTGAATACTTCGAGGACCTCGTACCTGAAGTCACTCTGCCCGAGGAGAAAGTCAGCATCTCACCATGCCGTGTCGCTAACGGCACGCCCAGCACGAACACAGGCCTGGAAGAAAGGCCCCGAGTGGCGGTGCAGAAGCGGAGGCGTGCAGCAGTTTCCATGAGGCGGTGGCCTCGGCTCTGGGCACCTTCAACGGCAGCAGGGTTTTCTGGACACCTAGGAGGCTGGCGCGGGCCCCCTGTTCCCGGCAGGAACACTGAGTACGGCCAGGCCCACCTGGGTCTGCTAAGCAACATCCAGGCCCGTAGCCCTTTAGAGCCCATCTGTGTATTCCCAGCGTAGGGAAACGCGCTGCACTCTCCTTGGGAGCAGCTTAGGGTCCTCAGCACTCGCACACGTTCCCGGACACCGTTCTGGCACGTCCCACATGGCGTCGAAGTCTTACGCATTACCCTAGGCTGAGCTGAACTCAGAGAAACCCTCGGCTTCGCAGTCCACCTAGGACCTCCTGCCTGAAGTCACCGTGCCTCCCGGAGAGAGTCGGCTTGCGTTCTTACTGCCATGTACGTCCCCTTCCTCCTGTGGCACTGCAGGCTTTGAATAGCCACAGGCCCAGAGGAGCAGCTACGGCGTTCCTTGGCTGAGGCAGTTCGCTTGACGCAGAACACCCTACTTCGAGAAGTTGATTCAGGGAAGGAAACTCAGGGTGACCTGTGTCTCTTTGGGCTTGTGAGAAACCACGGGGATGTCTGCTGAGTGCGCCCACGGAAACGGGGGCCTGCTGCAAGTAGCCTTGCTTTCCCGTTTGGAAGGCTGCGTTCATGCTGCCTTGAAGCTACCTGACCTTCCCTGCTCTCGACAGGCCTGTTAGCCCTGTCAGAGTGCTTCGGGGAACGTTATGAGTCTGCTCTGTCTAAACCAGGTGCTTCCATGGCCGCGGCTCTGGTCCGCCTGACAAGCTCTAGAGCTAGAGGGAACCTCAACGTGACAAGCTGCCTCCAGCGTAGGCCCCTAGTAGCCGTGCAGAAAGGGA
Organism: Lagenorhynchus albirostris; assembly: GCF_949774975.1. NCBI lineage: Eukaryota > Metazoa > Chordata > Mammalia > Artiodactyla > Delphinidae > Lagenorhynchus > Lagenorhynchus albirostris. Next base: position 74,578,133 of record NC_083105.1, read on the forward strand.
GGCAGGCAGCTGTCTCCATGAGTTCTCAGTCGCGTAGAGGCTTTATTTTAAAGGAAGTAGTACACTTTGGAGGACTCCTAGGCCTCTCGGGTATGCATCACTTTCCCTCCAAGTTCACCGAGTACCTCCAGACCCCTGTGGGGCGGCTGAGCAACTTCGAGGCCCATTGGTTGACCGCCCCACACACCACCCCCGGAGGCCCTCTGTGCGTGCCGCGCGATGGGCTACACACTGGACGTCCCTCGAGGAGCGCTACATTTCCAGAGCCCTCGAACAGCCTCAGGACAGCATTTCGGGTGAGTGCGACTTTGTCATGGCCCTTGTGTGAGCTGCCATGGGAAAACACTGTGCTTTGAATACTTCGAGGACCTCGACCTGAAGTCACTCTGCCCGAGGAGAAAGTCAGCATCTCACCATGCCGTGTCGCTAACGGCACGCCCAGCACGAACACAGGCCTGGAAGTAAGGCCCCGAGTGGCGGTGCAGAAGCGGAGGCGTGCAGCAGTTTCCATGAGGCGGTGGCCTCGGCTCTGGGCACCTTCAACGGCAGCAGGGTTTTCTGGACACCTAGGAGGCTGGCGCGGGTCCCCTGTTCCCAGCAGGAACACTGAGTACCGCCAGGCCCACCTGGGTCTGCTAAGCAACATCCAGGCCCGTAGCCCTTTAGAGCCCATCTGTGTATTCCCAGCGTAGGGAAACGCGCTGCACTCTCCTTGGGAGCAGCTTAGGGTCCTCAGCACTCGCACACGTTCCCGGACACCGTTCTGGCACGTCCCACATGGCGTCGAAGTCTTACGCATTACCCTAGGCTGAGCTGAACTCAGAGAAACCCTCGGCTTCGCAGTCCACCTAGGACCTCCTGCCTGAAGTCACCGTGCCTCCCGGAGAGAGTCGGCTTGCGTTCTTACTGCCATGTACGTCCCCTTCCTCCTGTGGCACTGCAGGCTTTGAATAGCCACAGGCCCAGAGGAGCAGCTACGGCGTTCCTTGGCTGAGGCAGTTCGCTTGACGCAGAACACCCTACTTCGAGAAGTTGATTCAGGGAAGGAAACTCAGGGTGACCTGTGTCTCTTTGGGCTTGTGAGAAACCACGGGGATGTCTGCTGAGTGCGCCCACGGAAACGGGGGCCTGCTGCAAGTAGCCTTGCTTTCCCGTTTGGAAGGCTGCGTTCATGCTGCCTTGAAGCTACCTGACCTTCCCTGCTCTCGACAGGCCTGTTAGCCCTGTCAGAGTGCTTCGGGGAACGTTATGTGTCTGCTCTGTCTAAACCAGGTGCTTCCATGGACGCGGCTCTGGTCCGCCTGACAAGCTCTAGAGCTAGAGGGAACCTCAACGTGACAAGCTGCCTCCAGCGTAGGCCCCTAGTAGCCGTGCAGAAAGGGAGGCAGGCAGCTGTCTCCATGAGTTCTCAGTCGCGTAGAGGCTTTATTTTAAAGGAAGTAGTACACTTTGGAGGACTCCTAGGCCTCTCGGGTATGCATCACTTTCCCTCCAAGTTCACCGAGTACCTCCAGACCCCTGTGGGGCGGCTGAGCAACTTCGAGGCCCATTGGTTGACCCCCCCACACACACCACCCCCGGAGGCCCTCTGTGCGTGCCGCGCGATGGGCTACACACTGCACGTCCCTCGAGGAGCGCTACATTTCCAGAGCCCTCGAACAGCCTCAGGACAGCATTTCGGGTGAGTGCGACTTTGTCATGGCCCTTGTGTGAGCTGCCATGGGAAAACACTGTGCTTTGAATACTTCGAGGACCTCGTACCTGAAGTCACTCTGCCTGAGGAGAAAGTCAGCATCTCACCATGCCGTGTCGCTAACGGCACGCCCAGCACGAACACAGGCCTGGAAGAAAGGCCCCAAGTGGCGGTGCAGAAGCGGAGGCGTGCAGCAGTTTCCATGAGGCGGTGGCCTCGGCTCTGGGCACCTTCAACGGCAGCAGGGTTTTCTGGACACCTAGGAGGCTGGCGCGGGTCCCCTGTTCCCGGCAGGAACACTGAGTACCGCCAGGCCCACCTGGGTCTGCGAAGCAACATCCAGGCCCGTAGCCCTTTAGAGCCCCTCTGTGTATGCCCAGCGTAGGGAAACGCGCTGCACTCCCCTTGGGAGCAGCTTAGGGTCCTCAGCACTCGCACACGTTCCCGGACACCGTTCTGGCACGTCCCATATGGCGTCGAAGTCCTACGCATTACCCTAGGCTGAGCTGAACTCAGAGAAACCCTCGGCTTCGCAGTCCACCTAGGACCTCCTGCCTGAAGTCACCGTGCCTCCCGGAGAGAGTCGGCTTGCGTTCTTACTGCCATGTACGTCCCCTTCCTCCTGTGGCACTGCAGGCTTTGAATAGCCACAGGCCCAGAGGAGCAGCTACGGCGTTCCTTGGCTGAGGCAGTTCGCTTGACGCAGAACACCCTACTTCGAGAAGTTGATTCAGGGAAGGAAACTCAGGGTGACCTGTGTCTCTTTGGGCTTGTGAGAAACCACGGGGATGTCTGCTGAGTGCGCCCACGGAAACGGGGGCCTGCTGCAAGTAGCCTTGCTTTCCCGTTTGGAAGGCTGCGTTCATGCTGCCTTGAAGCTACCTGACCTTCCCTGCTCTCGACAGGCCTGTTAGCCCTGTCAGAGTGCTTCGGGGAACGTTATGAGTCTGCTCTGTCTAAACCAGGTGCTTCCATGGCCGCGGCTCTGGTCCGCCTGACAAGCTCTAGAGCTAGAGGGAGCCTCAACGTGACAAGCTGCCTCCAGCGTAGGCCCCTAGTAGCCGTGCAGAAAGGGAGGCAGGCAGCTGTCTCCATGAGTTCTCAGTCGCTTAGCGGCTTTATTTTAAAGGAAGTAGTACACTTTGGAGGACTCCTAGGCCTCTCGGGTATGCATCACTTTCCCTCCAAGTTCACCGAGTACCTCCAGACCCCTGTGGGGCGGCTGAGCAACTTCGAGGCCCATTGGTTGACCCCCCACACACACCACCCCCCGGAGGCCCTCTGTGCGTGCCGCGCGATGGGCTACACACTGGACGTCCCTCGAGGAGCGCTACATTTCCAGAGCCCTCGAACAGCCTCAGGACAGCATTTCGGGTGAGTGCGACTTTGTCATGGCCCTTGTGTGAGCTGCCATGGGAAAACACTGTGCTTTGAATACTTCGAGGACCTCGTACCTGAAGTCACTCTGCCCGAGGAGAAGGTCAGCATCTCACCATGCCGTGTCGCTAACGGCACGCCCAGCACGAACACAGGCCTGGAAGAAAGGCCCCGAGTGGCGGTGCAGAAGCGGAGGCGTGCAGCAGTTTCCATGAGGCGGTGGCCTCGGCTCTGGGCACCTTCAACGGCAGCAGGGTTTTCTGGACACCTAGGAGGCTGGCGCGGGCCCCCTGTTCCCGGCAGGAACACTGAGTACCGCCAGGCCCACCTGGGTCTGCTAAGCAACATCCAGGCCCGTAGCCCTTTAGAGCCCCTCTGTGTATTCCCAGCGTAGGGAAACGCGCTGCACTCTCTTTGGGAGCAGCTTAGGGTCCTCAGCACTCGCACACGTTCCCGGACACCGTTCTGGCACGTCCCACATGGCGTCGAAGTCTTACGCATTACCCTAGGCTGAGCTGAACTCAGAGAAACCCTCGGCTTCGCAGTCCACCTAGGACCTCCTGCCTGAAGTCACCGTGCCTCCCGGAGAGAGTCGGCTTGCGTTCTTACTGCCATGTACGTCCCCTTCCTCCTGTGGCACTGCAGGCTTTGAATAGCCACAGGCCCAGAGGAGCAGCTACGGCGTTCCTTGGCTGAGGCAGTTCGCTTGACGCAGAACACCCTACTTCGAGAAGTTGATTCAGGGAAGGAAACTCAGGGTGACCTGTGTCTCTTTGGGCTTGTGAGAAACCACGGGGATGTCTGCTGAGTGCGCCCACGGAAACGGGGGCCTGCTGCAAGTAGCCTTGCTTTCCCGTTTGGAAGGCTGCGTTCATGCTGCCTTGAAGCTACCTGACCTTCCCTGCTCTCGACAGGCCTGTTAGCCCTGTCAGAGTGCTTCGGGGAACGTTATGAGTCTGCTCTGTCTAAACCAGGTGCTTCCTTGGCCGTGGCTCTGGTCCGCCTGACAAGCTCTAGAGCTAGAGGGAACCTCAACGTGACAAGCTGCCTCCAGCGTAGGCCCCTAGTAGCCGTGCAGAAAGGGAGGCAGGCAGCTGTCTCCATGAGTTCTCAGTCGCATAGAGGCTTTATTTTAAAGGAAGTAGTACACTTTGGAGGACTCCTAGGCCTCTCGGGTATGCATCACTTTCCCTCCAAGTTCACCGAGTACCTCCAGACCCCTGTGGGGCGGCTGAGCAACTTTGAGGCCCATTGGTTGACCCCCCCACACACACCACCCCCGGAGGCCCTCTGTGCGTGCCGCGCGATGGGCTACACACTGCACGTCCCTCGAGGAGCGCTACATTTCCAGAGCCCTCGAACAGCCTCAGGACAGCATTTCGGGTGAGTGCGACTTTGTCATGGCCCTTGTGTGAGCTGCCATGGGAAAACACTGTGCTTTGAATACTTCGAGGACCTCGTACCTGAAGTCACTCTGCCTGAGGAGAAAGTCAGCATCTCACCATGCCGTGTCGCTAACGGCATGCCCAGTACGAACACAGGCCTGGAAGAAAGGCCCCGAGTGGCGGTGCAGAAGCGGAGGCGTGCAGCAGTTTCCATGAGGCGGTGGCCTCGGCTCTGGGCACCTTCAACGGCAGCAGGGTTTTCTGGACACCTAGGAGGCTGGCGCGGGCCCCCTGTTCCCGGCAGGAACACTGAGTACCGCCAGGCCCACCTGGGTCTGCTAAGCAACATCCAGGCCCGTAGCCCTTTAGAGACCCTCTGTGTATGCCCAGCGTAGGGAAACGCGCTGCACTCCCCTTGGGAGCAGCTTAGGGTCCTCAGCACTCGCACACGTTCCCGGACACCGTTCTGGCACGTCCCACATGGCGTCGAAGTCTTACGCATTACCCTAGGCTGAGCTGAACTCAGAGAAACCCTCGGCTTCGCAGTCCACCTAGGACCTCCTGCCTGAAGTCACCGTGCTTCCCGGAGAGAGTCGGCTTGCGTTCTTACTGCCATGTACGTCCCCTTCCTCCTGTGGCACTGCAGGCTTTGAATAGCCACAGGCCCAGAGGAGCAGCTACGGCGTTCCTTGGCTGAGGCAGTTCGCTTGACGCAGAACACCCTACTTCGAGAAGTTGATTCAGGGAAGGAAACTCAGGGTGACCTGTGTCTCTTTGGGCTTGTGAGAAACCACGGGGATGTCTGCTGAGTGCGCCCACGGAAACGGGGGCCTGCTGCAAGTAGCCTTGCTTTCCTGTTTGGAAGGCTGCGTTCATGCTGCCTTGAAGCTACCTGACCTTCCCTGCTCTCGACAGGCCTGTTAGCCCTGTCAGAGTGCTTCGGGGAACGTTATGAGTCTGCTCTGTCTAAACCAGGTGCTTCCATGGCCGCGGCTCTGGTCCGCCTGACAAGCTCTAGAGCTAGAGGGAACCTCAACGTGACAAGCTGCCTCCAGCGTAGGCCCCTAGTAGCCGTGCAGAAAGGGAGGCAGGCAGCTGTCTCCATGAGTTCTCAGTCGCGTAGAGGCTTTATTTCAAAGGAAGTAGTACACTTTGGAGGACTCCTAGGCCTCTCGGGTATGCATCACTTTCCCTCCAAGTTCACCGAGTACCTCCAGACCCCTGTGGGGCGGCTGAGCAACTTCGAGGCCCATTGGTTGACCCCCCCCCCCACACCACCCCCGGAGGCCCTCTGTGCGTGCCGCGCAATGGGCTACACACTGGACGTCCCTTGAGGAGCGCTACATTTCCAGAGCCCTCGAACAGCCTCAGGACAGCATTTCGGGTGAGTGCGACTTTGTCATGGCCCTTGTGTGAGCTGCCATGGGAAAACACTGTGCTTTGAATACTTCGAGGACCTCGTACCTGAAGTCACTCTGCCCGAGGAGAAGGTCAGCATCTCACCATGCCGTGTCGCTAACGGCACGCCCAGCACGAACACAGGCCTGGAAGTAAGGCCCCGAGTGGCGGTGCAGAAGCGGAGGCGTGCAGCAGTTTCCATGAGGCGGTGGCCTCGGCTCTGGGCACCTTCAACGGCAGCAGGGTTTTCTGGACACCTAGGAGGCTGGCGCGGGTCCCCTGTTCCCGGCAGGAACACTGAGTACCGCCAGGCCCACCTGGGTCTGCGAAGCAACATCCAGGCCCGTAGCCCTTTAGAGCCCCTCTGTGTATGCCCAGCGTAGGGAAACGCGCTGCACTCCCCTTGGGAGCAGCTTAGGGTCCTCAGCACTCGCACACGTTCCCGGACACCGTTCTGGCACGTCCCATATGGCGTCGAAGCCCTACGCATTACCCTAGGCTGAGCTGAACTCAGAGAAACCCTCGGCTTCGCAGTCCACCTAGGACCTCCTGCCTGAAGTCACCGTGCCTCCCGGAGAGAGTCGGCTTGCGTTCTTACTGCCATGTACGTCCCCTTCCTCCTGTGGCACTGCAGGCTTTGAATAGCCACAGGCCCAGAGGAGCAGCTACAGCGTTCCTTGGCTGAGGCAGTTCGCTTGACGCAGAACACCCTACTTCGAGAAGTTGATTCAGGGAAGGAAACTCAGGGTGACCTGTGTCTCTTTGGGCTTGTGAGAAACCACGGGGATGTCTGCTGAGTGCGCCCACGGAAACGGGGGCCTGCTGCAAGTAGCCTTGCTTTCCCGTTTGGAAGGCTGCGTTCATGCTGCCTTGAAGCTACCTGACCTTCCCTGCTCTCGACAGGCCTGTTAGCCCTGTCAGAGTGCTTCGGGGAACGTTATGAGTCTGCTCTGTCTAAACCAGGTGCTTCCATGGCCGCGGCTCTGGTCCGCCTGACAAGCTCTAGAGCTAGAGGGAGCCTCAACGTGACAAGCTGCCTCCAGCGTAGGCCCCTAGTAGCCGTGCAGAAAGGGAGGCAGGCAGCTGTCTCCATGAGTTCTCAGTCGCTTAGCGGCTTTATTTTAAAGGAAGTAGTACACTTTGGAGGACTCCTAGGCCTCTCGGGTATGCATCACTTTCCCTCCAAGTTCACCGAGTACCTCCAGACCCCTGTGGGGCGGCTGAGCAACTTCGAGGCCCATTGGTTGACCCCCCCCCACACCACCCCCGGAGGCCCTCTGTGCGTGCCGCGCGATGGGCTACACACTGGACGTCCCTCGAGGAGCGCTACATTTCCAGAGCCCTCGAACAGCCTCAGGACAGCATTTCGGGTGAGTGCGACTTTGTCATGGCCCTTGTGTGAGCTGCCATGGGAAAACACTGTGCTTTGAATACTTCGAGGACCTCGTACCTGAAGTCACTCTGCCCGAGGAGAAAGTCAGCATCTCACCATGCCGTGTCGCTAACGGCACGCCCAGCACGAACACAGGCCTGGAAGAAAGGCCCCGAGTGGCGGTGCAGAAGCGGAGGCGTGCAGCAGTTTCCATGAGGCGGTGGCCTCGGCTCTGGGCACCTTCAACGGCAGCAGGGTTTTCTGGACACCTAGGAGGCTGGCGCGGGCCCCCTGTTCCCGGCAGGAATACTGAGTACCGCCAGGCCCACCTGGGTCTGCTAAGCAACATCCAGGCCCGTAGCCCTTTAGAGCCCATCTGTGTATTCCCAGCGTAGGGAAACGCGCTGCACTCTCCTTGGGAGCAGCTTAGGGTCCTCAGCACTCGCACACGTTCCCGGACACCGTTCTGGCACGTCCCACATGGCGTCGAAGTCTTACGCATTACCCTAGGCTGAGCTGAACTCAGAGAAACCCTCGGCTTCGCAGTCCACCTAGGACCTCCTGCCTGAAGTCACCGTGCCTCCCGGAGAGAGTCGGCTTGCGTTCTTACTGCCATGTACGTCCCCTTCCTCCTGTGGCACTGCAGGCTTTGAATAGCCACAGGCCCAGAGGAGCAGCTACGGCGTTCCTTGGCTGAGGCAGTTCGCTTGACGCAGAACACCCTACTTCGAGAAGTTGATTCAGGGAAGGAAACTCAGGGTGACCTGTGTCTCTTTGGGCTTGTGAGAAACCACGGGGATGTCTGCTGAGTGCGCCCACGGAAACGGGGGCCTGCTGCAAGTAGCCTTGCTTTCCCGTTTGGAAGGCTGCGTTCATGCTGCCTTGAAGCTACCTGACCTTCCCTGCTCTCGACAGGCCTGTTAGCCCTGTCAGAGTGCTTCGGGGAACGTTATGAGTCTGCTCTGTCTAAACCACGTGCTTCCATGGCCGCGGCTCTGGTCCGCCTGACAAGCTCTAGAGCTAGAGGGAACCTCAACGTGACAAGCTGCCTCCAGCGTAGGCCCCTAGTAGCCGTGCAGAAAGGGAGGCAGGCAGCTGTTTCCATGAGTTCTCTGTCGCATAGAGGCTTTATTTTAAAGGAAGTAGTACACTTTGGAGGACTCCTAGGCCTCTCGGGTATGCATCACTTTCCCTCCAAGTTCACCGAGTACCTCCAGACCCCTGTGGGGCGGCTGAGCAACTTTGAGGCCCATTGGTTGACCCCCCCACACACACCACCCCCGGAGGCCCTCTGTGCGTGCCGCGCGATGGGCTACACACTGGACGTCCCTCAAGGAGCGCTACATTTCCAGAGCCCTCGAACAGCCTCAGGACAGCATTTCGGGTGAGTGCGACTTTGTCATGGCCCTTGTGTGAGCTGCCATGGGAAAACACTGTGCTTTGAATACTTCGAGGACCTCATACCTGAAGTCACTCTGCCTGAGGAGAAAGTCAGCATCTCACCATGCCGTGTCGCTAACGGCACGCCAGGCACGAACACAGGCCTGGAAGAAAGGCCCCGAGTGGCGGTGCAGAAGCGGAGGCGTGCAGCAGTTTCCATGAGGCGGTGGCCTCGGCTCTGGGCACCTTCAACGGCAGCAGGGTTTTCTGGACACCTAGGAGGCTGGCGCGGGTCCCCTGTTCCCGGCAGGAACACTGAGTACCGCCAGGCCCACCTGGGTCTGCGAAGCAACATCCAGGCCCGTAGCCCTTTAGAGCCCCTCTGTGGATGCCCAGCGTAGGGAAACGCGCTGCACTCCCCTTGGGAGCAGCTTAGAGTCCTCAGCACTCGCACACGTTCCCGGACACCGTTCTGGCACGTCCCATATGGCGTCGAAGTCCTACGCATTATCCTAGGCTGAGCTGAACTCAGAGAAACCCTCGGCTTCGCAGTCCACCTAGGACCTCCTGCCTGAAGTCACCGTGCCTCCCGGAGAGAGTCGGCTTGCGTTCTTACTGCCATGTACGTCCCCTTCCTCCTGTGGCACTGCAGGCTTTGAATAGCCACAGGCCCAGAGGAGCAGCTACGGCGTTCCTTGGCTGAGGCAGTTCGCTTGACGCAGAACACCCTACTTCGAGAAGTTGATTCAGGGAAGGAAACTCAGGGTGACCTGTGTCTCTTTGGGCTTGTGAGAAACCACGGGGATGTCTGCTAAGTGTACCCACGGAAACGGGGGCCTGCTGCAAGTAGCCTTGCTTTCCCGTTTGGAAGGCTGCGTTCATGCTGCCTTGAAGCTACCTGACCTTCCCTGCTCTCGACAGGCCTGTTAGCCCTGTCAGAGTGCTTCGGGGAACGTTATGAGTCTGCTCTGTCTAAAGCAGGTGCTTCCATGGCCGCGGCTCTGGTCCGCCTGACAAGCTCTAGAGCTAGAGGGAACCTCAACGTGACAAGCTGCCTCCAGCGTAGGCCCCTAGTAGCCGTGCAGAAAGGGAGGCAGGCAGCTGTCTCCATGAGTTCTCAGTCGCGTAGAGGCTTTATTTTAAAGGAAGTGGTACACTTTGGAGGACTCCTAGGCCTCTCGGGTATGCATCACTTTCCCTCCAAGTTCACCGAGTACCTCCAGACCCCTGTGGGGCGGCTGAGCAACTTCGAGGCCCATTGGTTGACCCCCCCCCCCACACCACCCCCGGAGGCCCTCTGTGCGTGCCGCGCGATGGGCTACACACTGGACGTCCCTCGAGGAGCGCTACATTTCCAGAGCCCTCGAACAGCCTCAGGACAGCATTTCGGGTGAGTGCGACTTTGTCATGGCCCTTGTGTGAGCTGCCATGGGAAAACACTGTGCTTTGAATACTTCGAGGACCTCGTACCTGAAGTCACTCTGCCCGAGGAGAAAGTCAGCATCTCACCATGCCGTGTCGCTAACGGCACGCCCAGCACGAACACAGGCCTGGAAGCAAGGCCCCGAGTGGCGGTGCAGAAGCGGAGGCGTGCAGCAATTTCCATGGAGGCGGTGGCCTCGGCTCTGGGCACCTTCAACGGCAGCAGGGTTTTCTGGACACCTAGGAGGCTGGCGAGGGCCCCCTGTTCCCGGCAGGAACACTGAGTACCGCCAGGCCCACCTGGGTCTGCTAAGCAACATCCAGGCCCGTAGCCCTTTAGAGCCCCTCTGTGTATGCCCAGCGTAGGGAAACGCGCTGCACTCCCCTTGGGAGCAGCTTAGGGTCCTCAGCACTCGCACACGTTCCCGGACACCGTTCTGGCACGTCCCACATGGCGTCGAAGTCTTACGCATTACCCTAGGCTGAGCTGAACTCAGAGAAACCCTCGGCTTCGCAGTCCACCTAGGACCTCCTGCCTGAAGTCACCGTGCCTCCCGGAGAGAGTCGGCTTGCGTTCTTACTGCCATGTACGTCCCCTTCCTCCTGTGGCACTGCAGGCTTTGAATAGCCACAGGCCCAGAGGAGCAGCTACGGCGTTCCTTGGCTGAGGCAGTTCGCTTGACGCAGAACACCCTACTTCGAGAAGTTGATTCAGGGAAGGAAACTCAGGGTGACCTGTGTCTCTTTGGGCTTGTGAGAAACCACGGGGATGTCTGCTGAGTGCGCCCACGGAAACGGGGGCCTGCTGCAAGTAGCCTTGCTTTCCCGTTTGGAAGGCTGCGTTCATGCTGCCTTGAAGCTACCTGACCTTCCCTGCTCTCGACAGGCCTGTTAGCCCTGTCAGAGTGCTTCGGGGAACGTTATGAGTCTGCTCTGTCTAAACCAGGTGCTTCCATGGCCGCGGCTCTGGTCCGCCTGACAAGCTCTAGAGCTAGAGGGAGCCTCAACGTGACAAGCTGCCTCCAGCGTAGGCCCCTAGTAGCCGTGCAGAAAGGGAGGCAGGCAGCTGTCTCCATGAGTTCTCAGTCGCTTAGCGGCTTTATTTTAAAGGAAGTGGTGCACTTTGGAGGACTCCTAGGCCTCTCGGGTATGCATCACTTTCCCTCCAAGTTCACCGAGTACCTCCAGACCCCTGTGGGGCGGCTGAGCAACTTCGAGGCCCATTGGTTGACCCCCCACACACACCACCCCCGGAGGCCCTCTGTGCGTGCCGCGCGATGGGCTACACACTGGACGTCCCTCGAGGAGCGCTACATTTCCAGAGCCCTCGAACAGCCTCAGGACAGCATTTCGGGTGAGTGCGACTTTGTCATGGCCCTTGTGTGAGCTGCCATGGGAAAACACTGTGCTTTGAATACTTCGAGGACCTCGTACCTGAAGTCACTCTGCCCGAGGAGAAAGTCAGCATCTCACCATGCCGTGTCGCTAACGGCACGCCCAGCACGAACACAGGCCTGGAAGAAAGGCCCCGAGTGGCGGTGCAGAAGCGGAGGCGTGCAGCAGTTTCCATGAGGCGGTGGCCTCGGCTCTGGGCACCTTCAACGGCAGCAGGGTTTTCTGGACACCTAGGAGGCTGGCGCGGGCCCCCTGTTCCCGGCAGGAACACTGAGTACCGCCAGGCCCACCTGTGTCTGCTAAGCAACATCCAGGCCCGTAGCCCTTTAGAGCCCCTCTGTGGATGCCCAGCATAGGGAAACGCGCTGCACTCCCCTTGGGAGCAGCTTAGGGTCCTCAGCACTCGCACACGTTCCCGGACACCGTTCTGGCACGTCCCACATGGCGTCGAAGTCTTACGCATTACCCTAGGCTGAGCTGAACTCAGAGAAACCCTCGGCTTCGCAGTCCACCTAGGACCTCCTGCCTGAAGTCACCGTGCCTCCCGGAGAGAGTCGGCTTGCGTTCTTACTGCCATGTACGTCCCCTTCCTCCTGTGGCACTGCAGGCTTTGAATAGCCACAGGCCCAGAGGAGCAGCTACGGCGTTCCTTGGCTGAGGCAGTTCGCTTGACGCAGAACACCCTACTTCGAGAAGTTGATTCAGGGAAGGAAACTCAGGGTGACCTGTGTCTCTTTGGGCTTGTGAGAAACCACGGGGATGTCTGCTGAGTGCGCCCACGGAAACGGGGGCCTGCTGCAAGTAGCCTTGCTTTCCCGTTTGGAAGGCTGCGTTCATGCTGCCTTGAAGCTACCTGACCTTCCCTGCTCTCGACAGGCCTGTTAGCCCTGTCAGAGTGCTTCGGGGAACGTTATGAGTCTGCTCTGTCTAAACCAGGTGCTTCCATGGCCGCGGCTCTGGTCCGCCTGACAAGCTCTAGAGCTAGAGGGAACCTCAACGTGACAAGCTGCCTCCAGCGTAGGCCCCTAGTAGCCGTGCAGAAAGGGAGGCAGGCAGCTGTCTCCATGAGTTCTCAGTCGCGTAGAGGCTTTATTTTAAAGGAAGTAGTACACTTTGGAGGACTCCTAGGCCTCTCGGGTATGCATCACTTTCCCTCCAAGTTCACCGAGTACCTCCAGACCCCTGTGGGGCGGCTGAGCAACTTTGAGGCCCATTGGTTGACCCCCCCCCCACACCACCCCCGGAGGCCCTCTGTGCGTGCCGCGCGATGGGCTACACACTGGACGTCCCTCGAGGAGCGCTACATTTCCAGAGCCCTCGAACAGCCTCAGGACAGCATTTCGGGTGAGTGCGACTTTGTCATGGCCCTTGTGTGAGCTGCCATGGGAAAACACTGTGCTTTGAATACTTCGAGGACCTCGTACCTGAAGTCACTCTGCCCGAGGAGAAGGTCAGCATCTCACAATGCCGTGTCGCTAACGGCACGCCCAGCACGAACACAGGCCTGGAAGTAAGGCCCCGAGTGGCGGTGCAGAAGCGGAGGCGTGCAGCAGTTTCCATGAGGCGGTGGCCTCGGCTCTGGGCACCTTCAACGGCAGCAGGGTTTTCTGGACACCTAGGAGGCTGGCGAGGGCCCCCTGTTCCCGGCAGGAACACTGAGTACCGCCAGGCCCACCTGTGTCTGCTAAGCAACATCCAGGCCCGTAGCCCTTTAGAGCCCCTCTGTGGATGCCCAGCGTAGGGAAACGCGCTGCACTCCCCTTGGGAGCAGCTTAGGGTCCTCAGCACTCGCACACGTTCCCGGACACCGTTCTGGCACGTCCCACATGGCGTCGAAGTCTTACGCATTACCCTAGGCTGAGCTGAACTCAGAGAAACCCTCGGCTTCGCAGTCCACCTAGGACCTCCTGCCTGAAGTCACCGTGCCTCCCGGAGAGAGTCGGCTTGCGTTCTTACTGCCATGTACGTCCCCTTCCTCCTGTGGCACTGCAGGCTTTGAATAGCCACAGGCCCAGAGGAGCAGCTACGGCGTTCCTTGGCTGAGGCAGTTCGCTTGACGCAGAACACCCTACTTCGAGAAGTTGATTCAGGGAAGGAAACTCAGGGTGACCTGTGTCTCTTTGGGCTTGTGAGAAACCACGGGGATGTCTGCTGAGTGCGCCCACGGAAACGGGGGCCTGCTGCAAGTAGCCTTGCTTTCCCGTTTGGAAGGCTGCGTTCATGCTGCCTTGAAGCTACCTGACCTTCCCTGCTCTCGACAGGCCTGTTAGCCCTGTCAGAGTGCTTCGGGGAACGTTATGAGTCTGCTCTGTCTAAACCAGGTGCTTCCATGGCCGCGGCTCTGGTCCGCCTGACAAGCTCTAGAGCTAGAGGGAGCCTCAACGTGACAAGCTGCCTCCAGCGTAGGCCCCTAGTAGCCGTGCAGAAAGGGAGGCAGGCAGCTGTCTCCATGAGTTCTCAGTCACTTAGCGGCTTTATTTTAAAGGAAGTGGTGCACTTTGGAGGACTCCTAGGCCTCTCGGGTATGCATCACTTTCCCTCCAAGTTCACCGAGTACCTCCAGACCCCTGTGGGGCGGCTGAGCAACTTCGAGGCCCATTGGTTGACCCCCCCCACACCACCCCCGGAGGCCCTCTGTGCGTGCCGCGCGATGGGCTACACACTGGACGTCCCTCGAGGAGCGCTATATTTCCAGAGCCCTCGAACAGCCTCAGGACAGCATTTCGGGTGAGTGCGACTTTGTCATGGCCCTTGTGTGAGCTGCCATGGGAAAACACTGTGCTTTGAATACTTCGAGGACCTCGACCTGAAGTCACTCTGCCCGAGGAGAAAGTCAGCATCTCACCATGCCGTGTCGCTAACGGCACGTCCAGCACGAACACAGGCCTGGAAGAAAGGCCCCGAGTGGCGGTGCAGAAGCGGAGGCGTGCAGCAGTTTCCATGAGGCGGTGGCCTCGGCTCTGGGCACCTTCAACGGCAGCAGGGTTTTCTGGACACCTAGGAGGCTGGCGCGGGCCCCCTGTTCCCGGCAGGAACACTGAGTACCGCCAGGCCCACCTGGGTCTGCTAAGCAACATCCAGGCCCGTAGCCCTTTAGAGCCCATCTGTGTATTCCCAGCGTAGGGAAACGCGCTGCACTCTCCTTGGGAGCAGCTTAGGGTCCTCAGCACTCGCACACGTTCCCGGACACCGTTCTGGCACGTCCCACATGGCGTCGAAGTCTTACGCATTACCCTAGGCTGAGCTGAACTCAGAGAAACCCTCGGCTTCGCAGTCCACCTAGGACCTCCTGCCTGAAGTCACCGTGCCTCCCGGAGAGAGTCGGCTTGCGTTCTTACTGCCATGTACGTCCCCTTCCTCCTGTGGCACTGCAGGCTTTGAATAGCCACAGGTCAAGAGGAGCAGCTACGGCGTTCCTTGGCTGAGGCAGTTCGCTTGACGCAGAACACCCTACTTCGAGAAGTTGATTCAGGGAAGGAAACTCAGGGTGACCTGTGTCTCTTTGGGCTTGTGAGAAACCACGGGGATGTCTGCTAAGTGTACCCACGGAAACGGGGGCCTGCTGCAAGTAGCCTTGCTTTCCCGTTTGGAAGGCTGCGTTCATGCTGCCTTGAAGCTACCTGACCTTCCCTGCTCTCGACAGGCCTGTTAGCCCTGTCAGAGTGCTTCGGGGAACGTTATGAGTCTGCTCTGTCTAAACCAGGTGCTTCCATGGCCGCGGCTCTGGTCCGCCTGACAAGCTCTAGAGCTAGAGGGAACCTCAACGTGACAAGCTGCCTCCAGCGTAGGCCCCTAGTAGCCGTGCAGAAAGGGAGGCAGGCAGCTGTCTCCATGAGTTCTCAGTCGCGTAGAGGCTTTATTTTAAAGGAAGTGGTACACTTTGGAGGACTCCTAGGCCTCTCGGGTATGCATCACTTTCCCTCCAAGTTCACCGAGTACCTCCAGACCCCTGTGGGGCAGCTGAGCAACTTCGAGGCCCATTGGTTGACCCCCCCCCCCACACCACCCCCGGAGGCCCTCTGTGCGTGCCGCGCGATGGGCTACACACTGGACGTCCCTCGAGGAGCGCTACATTTCCAGAGCCCTCGAACAGCCTCAGGACAGCATTTCGGGTGAGTGCGACTTTGTCATGGCCCTTGTGTGAGCTGCCATGGGAAAACACTGTGCTTTGAATACTTCGAGGACCTCGTACCTGAAGTCACTCTGCCCGAGGAGAAAGTCAGCATCTCACCATGCCGTGTCGCTAACGGCACGCCCAGCACGAACACAGGCCTGGAAGCAAGGCCCCGAGTGGCGGTGCAGAAGCGGAGGCGTGCAGCAATTTCCATGGAGGCGGTGGCCTCGGCTCTGGGCACCTTCAACGGCAGCAGGGTTTTCTGGACACCTAGGAGGCTGGCGAGGGCCCCCTGTTCCCGGCAGGAACACTGAGTACCGCCAGGCCCACCTGGGTCTGCTAAGCAACATCCAGGCCCGTAGCCCTTTAGAGCCCCTCTGTGTATGCCCAGCGTAGGGAAACGCGCTGCACTCCCCTTGGGAGCAGCTTAGGGTCCTCAGCACTCGCACACGTTCCCGGACACCGTTCTGGCACGTCCCACATGGCGTCGAAGTCTTACGCATTACCCTAGGCTGAGCTGAACTCAGAGAAACCCTCGGCTTCGCAGTCCACCTAGGACCTCCTGCCTGAAGTCACCGTGCCTCCCGGAGAGAGTCGGCTTGCGTTCTTACTGCCATGTACGTCCCCTTCCTCCTGTGGCACTGCAGGCTTTGAATAGCCACAGGCCCAGAGGAGCAGCTACGGCGTTCCTTGGCTGAGGCAGTTCGCTTGACGCAGAACACCCTACTTCGAGAAGTTGATTCAGGGAAGGAAACTCAGGGTGACCTGTGTCTCTTTGGGCTTGTGAGAAACCACGGGGATGTCTGCTGAGTGCGCCCACGGAAACGGGGGCCTGCTGCAAGTAGCCTTGCTTTCCCGTTTGGAAGGCTGCGTTCATGCTGCCTTGAAGCTACCTGACCTTCCCTGCTCTCGACAGGCCTGTTAGCCCTGTCAGAGTGCTTCGGGGAACGTTATGAGTCTGCTCTGTCTAAACCAGGTGCTTCCATGGCCGCGGCTCTGGTCCGCCTGACAAGCTCTAGAGCTAGAGGGAACCTCAACGTGACAAGCTGCCTCCAGCGTAGGCCCCTAGTAGCCGTGCAGAAAGGGAGGCAGGCAGCTGTCTCCATGAGTTCTCAGTCGCATAGAGGCTTTATTTTAAAGGAAGTAGTACACTTTGGAGGACTCCTAGGCCTCTCGGGTATGCATCACTTTCCCTCCAAGTTCACCGAGTACCTCCAGACCCCTGTGGGGCGGCTGAGCAACTTTGAGGCCCATTGGTTGACGCCCCAACACACACCACCCCCGGAGGCCCTCTGTGCGTGCCGCGCGATGGGCTACACACTGGACGTCCCTCGAGGAGCGCTACATTTCCAGAGCCCTCGAACAGCCTCAGGACAGCATTTCGGGTGAGTGCGACTTTGTCATGGCCCTTGTGTGAGCTGCCATGGGAAAACACTGTGCTTTGAATACTTCGAGGACCTCGTACCTGAAGTCACTCTGCCTGAGGAGAAAGTCAGCATCTCACCATGCCGTGTCGCTAACGGCACGCCCAGCACGAACACAGGCCTGGAAGAAAGGCCCCGAGTGGCGGTGCAGAAGCGGAGGCGTGCAGCAGTTTCCATGAGGCGGTGGCCTCGGCTCTGGGCACCTTCAACGGCAGCAGGGTTTTCTGGACACCTAGGAGGCTGGCGCGGGCCCCCTGTTCCCAGCAGGAACACTGAGTACCGCCAGGCCCACCTGGGTCTGCGAAGCAACATCCAGGCCCGTAGCCCTTTAGAGCCCCTCTGTGTATGCCCAGCGTAGGGAAACGCGCTGCACTCCCCTTGGGAGCAGCTTAGGGTCCTCAGCACTCGCACACGTTCCCGGACACCGTTCTGGCACGTCCCATATGGCGTCGAAGTCCTACGCATTATCCTAGGCTGAGCTGAACTCAGAGAAACCCTCGGCTTCGCAGTCCACCTAGGACCTCCTGCCTGAAGTCACCGTGCCTCCCGGAGAGAGTCGGCTTGCGTTCTTACTGCCATGTACGTCCCCTTCCTCCTGTGGCACTGCAGGCTTTGAATAGCCACAGGCCCAGAGGAGCAGCTACGGCGTTCCTTGGCTGAGGCAGTTCGCTTGACGCAGAACACCCTACTTCGAGAAGTTGATTCAGGGAAGGAAACTCAGGGTGACCTGTGTCTCTTTGGGCTTGTGAGAAACCACGGGGATGTCTGCTAAGTGCACCCACGGAAACGGGGGCCTGCTGCAAGTAGCCTTGCTTTCCCGTTTGGAAGGCTGCGTTCATGCTGCCTTGAAGCTACCTGACCTTCCCTGCTCTCGACAGGCCTGTTAGCCCTGTCAGAGTGCTTCGGGGAACGTTATGAGTCTGCTCTGTCTAAACCAGGTGCTTCCATGGCCGCGGCTCTGGTCCGCCTGACAAGCTCTAGAGCTAGAGGGAACCTCAACGTGACAAGCTGCCTCCAGCGTAGGCCCCTAGTAGCCGTGCAGAAAGGGAGGCAGGCAGCTGTCTCCATGAGTTCTCAGTCGCGTAGAGGCTTTATTTTAAAGGAAGTGGTACACTTTGGAGGACTCCTAGGCCTCTCGGGTATGCATCACTTTCCCTCCAAGTTCACCGAGTACCTCCAGACCCCTGTGGGGCGGCTGAGCAACTTCGAGGCCCATTGGTTGACCCCCCCCCCACACCACCCCCGGAGGCCCTCTGTGCGTGCCGCGCGATGGGCTACACACTGGACGTCCCTCGAGGAGCGCTACATTTCCAGAGCCCTCGAACAGCCTCAGGACAGCATTTCGGGTGAGTGCGACTTTGTCATGGCCCTTGTGTGAGCTGCCATGGGAAAACACTGTGCTTTGAATACTTCGAGGACCTCGTACCTGAAGTCACACTGCCCGAGGAGAAGGTCAGCATCTCACCATGCCGTGTCGCTAACGGCACGCCCAGCACGAACACAGGCCTGGAAGAAAGGCCCCGAGTGGCGGTGCAGAAGCGGAGGCGTGCAGCAATTTCCATGGAGGCGGTGGCCTCGGCTCTGGGCACCTTCAACGGCAGCAGGGTTTTCTGGACACCTAGGAGGCTGGCGAGGGCCCCCTGTTCCCGGCAGGAACACTGAGTACCGCCAGGCCCACCTGTGTCTGCTAAGCAACATCCAGGCCCGTAGCCCTTTAGAGCCCCTCTGTGTATGCCCAGCGTAGGGAAACGCGCTGCACTCCCCTTGGGAGCAGCTTAGGGTCCTCAGCACTCGCACACGTTCCCGGACACCGTTCTGGCACGTCCCACATGGCGTCGAAGTCTTACGCATTACCCTAGGCTGAGCTGAACTCAGAGAAACCCTCGGCTTCGCAGTCCACCTAGGACCTCCTGCCTGAAGTCACCGTGCCTCCCGGAGAGAGTCGGCTTGCGTTCTTACTGCCATGTACGTCCCCTTCCTCCTGTGGCACTGCAGGCTTTGAATAGCCACAGGCCCAGAGGAGCAGCTACGGCGTTCCTTGGCTGAGGCAGTTCGCTTGACGCAGAACACCCTACTTCGAGAAGTTGATTCAGGGAAGGAAACTCAGGGTGACCTGTGTCTCTTTGGGCTTGTGAGAAACCACGGGGATGTCTGCTGAGTGCGCCCACGGAAACGGGGGCCTGCTGCAAGTAGCCTTGCTTTCCCGTTTGGAAGGCTGCGTTCATGCTGCCTTGAAGCTACCTGACCTTCCCTGCTCTCGACAGGCCTGTTAGCCCTGTCAGAGTGCTTCGGGGAACGTTATGAGTCTGCTCTGTCTAAACCAGGTGCTTCCATGGCCGCGGCTCTGGTCCGCCTGACAAGCTCTAGAGCTAGAGGGAGCCTCAACGTGACAAGCTGCCTCCAGCGTAGGCCCCTAGTAGCCGTGCAGAAAGGGAGGCAGGCAGCTGTCTCCATGAGTTCTCAGTCGCGTAGAGGCTTTATTTTAAAGGAAGTAGTACACTTTGGAGGACTCCTAGGCCTCTCGGGTATGCATCACTTTCCCTCCAAGTTCACCGAGTACCTCCAGACCCCTGTGGGGCGGCTGAGCAACTTCGAGGCCCATTGGTTGACCCCTGCCACACCACCCCCGGAGGCCCTCTGTGCGTGCCGCGCGATGGGCTACACACTGGACGTCCCTCGAGGAGCGCTACATTTCCAGAGCCCTCGAACAGCCTCAGGACAGCATTTCGGGTGAGTGCGACTTTGTCATGGCCCTTGTGTGAGCTGCCATGGGAAAACACTGTGCTTTGAATACTTCGAGGACATCGTACCTGAAGTCACTCTGCCCGAGGAGAAAGTCAGCATCTCACCATGCCGTGTCGCTAACGGCACGTCAGGCACGAACACAGGCCTGGAAGAAAGGCCCCGAGTGGCGGTGCAGAAGCGGAGGCGTGCAGCAGTTTCCATGAGGCGGTGGCCTCGGCTCTGGGCACCTTCAACGGCAGCAGGGTTTTCTGGACACCTAGGAGGCTGGCGCGGGCCCTCTGTTCCCGGCAGGAACACTGAGTACCGCCGGGCCCACCTGGGTCTGCTAAGCAACATCCAGGCCCGTAGCCCTTTAGAGCCCCTCTGTGTATGCCCAGCGTAGGGAAACGCGCTGCACTCCCCTTGGGAGCAGCTTAGGGTCCTCAGCACTCGCACACGTTCCCGGACACCGTTCTGGCACGTCCCACATGGCGTCGAAGTCTTACGCATTACCCTAGGCTGAGCTGAACTCAGAGAAACCCTCGGCTTCGCAGTCCACCTAGGACCTCCTGCCTGAAGTCACCGTGCCTCCCGGAGAGAGTCGGCTTGCGTTCTTACTGCCATGTACGTCCCCTTCCTCCTGTGGCACTGCAGGCTTTGAATAGCCACAGGCCCAGAGGAGCAGCTACGGCGTTCCTTGGCGGAGGCAGTTCGCTTGACGCAGAACACCCTACTTCGAGAAGTTGATTCAGGGAAGGAAACTCAGGGTGACCTGTGTCTCTTTGGGCTTGTGAGAAACCACGGGGATGTCTGCTGAGTGCGCCCACGGAAACGGGGGCCTGCTGCAAGTAGCCTTGCTTTCCCGTTTGGAAGGCTGCGTTCATGCTGCCTTGAAGCTACCTGACCTTCCCTGCTCTCGACAGGCCTGTTAGCCCTGTCAGAGTGCTTCGGGGAACGTTATGAGTCTGCTCTGTCTAAAGCAGGTGCTTCCATGGCCGCGGCTCTGGTCCGCCTGACAAGCTCTAGAGCTAGAGGGAACCTCAACGTGACAAGCTGCCTCCAGCGTAGGCCCCTAGTAGCCGTGCAGAAAGGGAGGCAGGCAGCT
Source organism: Lagenorhynchus albirostris (assembly GCF_949774975.1). Lineage (NCBI taxonomy): Eukaryota > Metazoa > Chordata > Mammalia > Artiodactyla > Delphinidae > Lagenorhynchus > Lagenorhynchus albirostris. The sequence continues at coordinate 74,598,922 of NC_083105.1, forward strand.
GTCTCCATGAGTTCTCAGTCGCGTAGAGGCTTTATTTTAAAGGAAGTAGTACACTTTGGAGGACTCCTAGGCCTCTCGGGTATGCATCACTTTCCCTCCAAGTTCACCGAGTACCTCCAGACCCCTGTGGGGCGGCTGAGCAACTTCGAGGCCCATTGGTTGACCCCCGCCACACCACCCCCGGAGGCCCTCTGTGCGTGCCGCGCGATGGGCTACACACTGGACGTCCCTCGAGGAGCGCTACATTTCCAGAGCCCTCGAACAGCCTCAGGACAGCATTTCGGGTGAGTGCGACTTTGTCATGGCCCTTGTGTGAGCTGCCATGGGAAAACACTGTGCTTTGAATACTTCGAGGACCTCGTACCTGAAGTCACTCTGCCCGAGGAGAAAGTCAGCATCTCACCATGCCGTTTCGCTAACGGCACGCCAGGCACGAACACAGGCCTGGAAGAAAGGCCCCGAGTGGCGGTGCAGAAGCGGAGGCGTGCAGCAGTTTCCATGAGGCGGTGGCCTCGGCTCTGGGCACCTTCAACGGCAGCAGGGTTTTCTGGACACCTAGGAGGCTGGCGCGGGCCCCCTGTTCCCGGCAGGAACACTGAGTACCGCCGGGCCCACCTGGGTCTGCTAAGCAACATCCAGGCCCGTAGCCCTTTAGAGCCCCTCTGTGGATGCCCAGCGTAGGGAAACGCGCTGCACTCCCCTTGGGAGCAGCTTAGGGTCCTCAGCACTCGCACACGTTCCCGGACACCGTTCTGGCACGTCCCACATGGCGTCGAAGTCTTACGCATTACCCTAGGCTGAGCTGAACTCAGAGAAACCCTCGGCTTCGCAGTCCACCTAGGACCTCCTGCCTGAAGTCACCGTGCCTCCCGGAGAGAGTCGGCTTGCGTTCTTACTGCCATGTACGTCCCCTTCCTCCTGTGGCACTGCAGGCTTTGAATAGCCACAGGCCCAGAGGAGCAGCTACGGCGTTCCTTGGCTGAGGCAGTTCGCTTGACGCAGAACACCCTACTTCGAGAAGTTGATTCAGGGAAGGAAACTCAGGGTGACCTGTGTCTCTTTGGGCTTGTGAGAAACCACGGGGATGTCTGCTGAGTGCGCCCACGGAAACGGGGGCCTGCTGCAAGTAGCCTTGCTTTCCCGTTTGGAAGGCTGCGTTCATGCTGCCTTGAAGCTACCTGACCTTCCCTGCTCTCGACAGGCCTGTTAGCCCTGTCAGAGTGCTTCGGGGAACGTTATGAGTCTGCTCTGTCTAAACCAGGTGCTTCCATGGCCGCGGCTCTGGTCCGCCTGACAAGCTCTAGAGCTAGAGGGAACCTCAACGTGACAAGCTGCCTCCAGCGTAGGCCCCTAGTAGCCGTGCAGAAAGGGAGGCAGGCAGCTGTCTCCATGAGTTCTCAGTCGCGTAGAGGCTTTATTTTAAAGGAAGTAGTACACTTTGGAGGACTCCTAGGCCTCTCGGGTATGCATCACTTTCCCTCCAAGTTCACCGAGTACCTCCAGACCCCTGTGGGGCGGCTGAGCAACTTCGAGGCCCATTGGTTGACCCCCGCCACACCACCCCCGGAGGCCCTCTGTGCGTGCCGCGCGATGGGCTACACACTGGACGTCCCTCGAGGAGCGCTACATTTCCAGAGCCCTCGAACAGCCTCAGGACAGCATTTCGGGTGAGTGCGACTTTGTCATGGCCCTTGTGTGAGCTGCCATGGGAAAACACTGTGCTTTGAATACTTCGAGGACATCGTACCTGAAGTCACTCTGCCCGAGGAGAAGGTCAGCATCTCACCATGCCGTGTCGCTAACGGCACGCCAGGCACGAACACAGGCCTGGAAGAAAGGCCCCGAGTGGCGGTGCAGAAGCGGAGGCGTGCAGCAGTTTCCATGAGGCGGTGGCCTCGGCTCTGGGCACCTTCAACGGCAGCAGGGTTTTCTGGACACCTAGGAGGCTGGCGCGGGCCCCCTGTTCCCGGCAGGAACACTGAGTACCGCCGGGCCCACCTGGGTCTGCTAAGCAACATCCAGGCCCGTAGCCCTTTAGAGCCCCTCTGTGTATGCCCAGCGTAGGGAAACGCGCTGCACTCCCCTTGGGAGCAGCTTAGGGTCCTCAGCACTCGCACACGTTCCCGGACACCGTTCTGGCACGTCCCACATGGCGTCGAAGTCTTACGCATTACCCTAGGCTGAGCTGAACTCAGAGAAACCCTCGGCTTCGCAGTCCACCTAGGACCTCCTGCCTGAAGTCACCGTGCCTCCCGGAGAGAGTCGGCTTGCGTTCTTACTGCCATGTACGTCCCCTTCCTCCTGTGGCACTGCAGGCTTTGAATAGCCACAGGCCCAGAGGAGCAGCTACGGCGTTCCTTGGCTGAGGCAGTTCGCTTGACGCAGAACACCCTACTTCGAGAAGTTGATTCAGGGAAGGAAACTCAGGGTGACCTGTGTCTCTTTGGGCTTGTGAGAAACCACGGGGATGTCTGCTGAGTGCGCCCACGGAAACGGGGGCCTGCTGCAAGTAGCCTTGCTTTCCCGTTTGGAAGGCTGCGTTCATGCTGCCTTGAAGCTACCTGACCTTCCCTGCTCTCGACAGGCCTGTTAGCCCTGTCAGAGTGCTTCGGGGAACGTTATGAGTCTGCTCTGTCTAAACCAGGTGCTTCCATGGCCGCGGCTCTGGTCCGCCTGACAAGCTCTAGAGCTAGAGGGAACCTCAACGTGACAAGCTGCCTCCAGCGTAGGCCCCTAGTAGCCGTGCAGAAAGGGAGGCAGGCAGCTGTCTCCATGAGTTCTCAGTCGCGTAGAGGCTTTATTTTAAAGGAAGTAGTACACTTTGGAGGACTCCTAGGCCTCTCGGGTATGCATCACTTTCCCTCCAAGTTCACCGAGTACCTCCAGACCCCTGTGGGGCGGCTGAGCAACTTCGAGGCCCATTGGTTGACCCCCGCCACACCACCCCCGGAGGCCCTCTGTGCGTGCCGCGCGATGGGCTACACACTGGACGTCCCTCGAGGAGCGCTACATTTCCAGAGCCCTCGAACAGCCTCAGGACAGCATTTCGGGTGAGTGCGACTTTGTCATGGCCCTTGTGTGAGCTGCCATGGGAAAACACTGTGCTTTGAATACTTCGAGGACATCGTACCTGAAGTCACTCTGCCCGAGGAGAAGGTCAGCATCTCACCATGCCGTGTCGCTAACGGCACGCCAGGCACGAACACAGGCCTGGAAGAAAGGCCCCGAGTGGCGGTGCAGAAGCGGAGGCGTGCAGCAGTTTCCATGAGGCGGTGGCCTCGGCTCTGGGCACCTTCAACGGCAGCAGGGTTTTCTGGACACCTAGGAGGCTGGCGCGGGCCCCCTGTTCCCGGCAGGAACACTGAGTACCGCCGGGCCCACCTGGGTCTGCTAAGCAACATCCAGGCCCGTAGCCCTTTAGAGCCCCTCTGTGTATGCCCAGCGTAGGGAAACGCGCTGCACTCCCCTTGGGAGCAGCTTAGGGTCCTCAGCACTCGCACACGTTCCCGGACACCGTTCTGGCACGTCCCACATGGCGTCGAAGTCTTACGCATTACCCTAGGCTGAGCTGAACTCAGAGAAACCCTCGGCTTCGCAGTCCACCTAGGACCTCCTGCCTGAAGTCACCGTGCCTCCCGGAGAGAGTCGGCTTGCGTTCTTACTGCCATGTACGTCCCCTTCCTCCTGTGGCACTGCAGGCTTTGAATAGCCACAGGCCCAGAGGAGCAGCTACGGCGTTCCTTGGCGGAGGCAGTTCGCTTGACGCGGAACACCCTACTTCGAGAAGTTGATTCAGGGAAGGAAACTCAGGGTGACCTGTGTCTCTTTGGGCTTGTGAGAAACCACGGGGATGTCTGCTGAGTGCGCCCACGGAAACGGGGGCCTGCTGCAAGTAGCCTTGCTTTCCCGTTTGGAAGGCTGCGTTCATGCTGCCTTGAAGCTACCTGACCTTCCCTGCTCTCGACAGGCCTGTTAGCCCTGTCAGAGTGCTTCGGGGAACGTTATGAGTCTGCTCTGTCTAAACCAGGTGCTTCCATGGCCGCGGCTCTGGTCCGCCTGACAAGCTCTAGAGCTAGAGGGAACCTCAACGTGACAAGCTGCCTCCAGCGTAGGCCCCTAGTAGCCGTGCAGAAAGGGAGGCAGGCAGCTGTCTCCATGAGTTCTCAGTCGCGTAGAGGCTTTATTTTAAAGGAAGTAGTACACTTTGGAGGACTCCTAGGCCTCTCGGGTATGCATCACTTTCCCTCCAAGTTCACCGAGTACCTCCAGACCCCTGTGGGGCGGCTGAGCAACTTCGAGGCCCATTGGTTGACCCCCGCCACACCACCCCCGGAGGCCCTCTGTGCGTGCCGCGCGATGGGCTACACACTGGACGTCCCTCGAGGAGCGCTACATTTCCAGAGCCCTCGAACAGCCTCAGGACAGCATTTCGGGTGAGTGCGACTTTGTCATGGCCCTTGTGTGAGCTGCCATGGGAAAACACTGTGCTTTGAATACTTCGAGGACCTCGTACCTGAAGTCACTCTGCCCGAGGAGAAAGTCAGCATCTCACCATGCCGTGTCGCTAACGGCACGCCAGGCACGAACACAGGCCTGGAAGAAAGGCCCCGAGTGGCGGTGCAGAAGCGGAGGCGTGCAGCAGTTTCCATGAGGCGGTGGCCTCGGCTCTGGGCACCTTCAACGGCAGCAGGGTTTTCTGGACACCTAGGAGGCTGGCGCGGGCCCCCTGTTCCCGGCAGGAACACTGAGTACCGCCGGGCCCACCTGGGTCTGCTAAGCAACATCCAGGCCCGTAGCCCTTTAGAGCCCCTCTGTGTATGCCCAGCGTAGGGAAACGCGCTGCACTCCCCTTGGGAGCAGCTTAGGGTCCTCAGCACTCGCACACGTTCCCGGACACCGTTCTGGCACGTCCCACATGGCGTCGAAGTCTTACGCATTACCCTAGGCTGAGCTGAACTCAGAGAAACCCTCGGCTTCGCAGTCCACCTAGGACCTCCTGCCTGAAGTCACCGTGCCTCCCGGAGAGAGTCGGCTTGCGTTCTTACTGCCATGTACGTCCCCTTCCTCCTGTGGCACTGCAGGCTTTGAATAGCCACAGGCCCAGAGGAGCAGCTACGGCGTTCCTTGGCTGAGGCAGTTCGCTTGACGCAGAACACCCTACTTCGAGAAGTTGATTCAGGGAAGGAAACTCAGGGTGACCTGTGTCTCTTTGGGCTTGTGAGAAACCACGGGGATGTCTGCTGAGTGCGCCCACGGAAACGGGGGCCTGCTGCAAGTAGCCTTGCTTTCCCGTTTGGAAGGCTGCGTTCATGCTGCCTTGAAGCTACCTGACCTTCCCTGCTCTCGACAGGCCTGTTAGCCCTGTCAGAGTGCTTCGGGGAACGTTATGAGTCTGCTCTGTCTAAACCAGGTGCTTCCATGGCCGCGGCTCTGGTCCGCCTGACAAGCTCTAGAGCTAGAGGGAACCTCAACGTGACAAGCTGCCTCCAGCGTAGGCCCCTAGTAGCCGTGCAGAAAGGGAGGCAGGCAGCTGTCTCCATGAGTTCTCAGTCGCGTAGAGGCTTTATTTTAAAGGAAGTAGTACACTTTGGAGGACTCCTAGGCCTCTCGGGTATGCATCACTTTCCCTCCAAGTTCACCGAGTACCTCCAGACCCCTGTGGGGCGGCTGAGCAACTTCGAGGCCCATTGGTTGACCCCCGCCACACCACCCCCGGAGGCCCTCTGTGCGTGCCGCGCGATGGGCTACACACTGGACGTCCCTCGAGGAGCGCTACATTTCCAGAGCCCTCGAACAGCCTCAGGACAGCATTTCGGGTGAGTGCGACTTTGTCATGGCCCTTGTGTGAGCTGCCATGGGAAAACACTGTGCTTTGAATACTTCGAGGACATCGTACCTGAAGTCACTCTGCCCGAGGAGAAAGTCAGCATCTCACCATGCCGTGTCGCTAACGGCACGCCAGGCACGAACACAGGCCTGGAAGAAAGGCCCCGAGTGGCGGTGCAGAAGCGGAGGCGTGCAGCAGTTTCCATGAGGCGGTGGCCTCGGCTCTGGGCACCTTCAACGGCAGCAGGGTTTTCTGGACACCTAGGAGGCTGGCGCGGGCCCCCTGTTCCCGGCAGGAACACTGAGTACCGCCGGGCCCACCTGGGTCTGCTAAGCAACATCCAGGCCCGTAGCCCTTTAGAGCCCCTCTGTGTATGCCCAGCGTAGGGAAACGCGCTGCACTCCCCTTGGGAGCAGCTTAGGGTCCTCAGCACTCGCACACGTTCCCGGACACCGTTCTGGCACGTCCCACATGGCGTCGAAGTCTTACGCATTACCCTAGGCTGAGCTGAACTCAGAGAAACCCTCGGCTTCGCAGTCCACCTAGGACCTCCTGCCTGAAGTCACCGTGCCTCCCGGAGAGAGTCGGCTTGCGTTCTTACTGCCATGTACGTCCCCTTCCTCCTGTGGCACTGCAGGCTTTGAATAGCCACAGGCCCAGAGGAGCAGCTACGGCGTTCCTTGGCTGAGGCAGTTCGCTTGACGCAGAACACCCTACTTCGAGAAGTTGATTCAGGGAAGGAAACTCAGGGTGACCTGTGTCTCTTTGGGCTTGTGAGAAACCACGGGGATGTCTGCTGAGTGCGCCCACGGAAACGGGGGCCTGCTGCAAGTAGCCTTGCTTTCCCGTTTGGAAGGCTGCGTTCATGCTGCCTTGAAGCTACCTGACCTTCCCTGCTCTCGACAGGCCTGTTAGCCCTGTCAGAGTGCTTCGGGGAACGTTATGAGTCTGCTCTGTCTAAACCAGGTGCTTCCATGGCCGCGGCTCTGGTCCGCCTGACAAGCTCTAGAGCTAGAGGGAACCTCAACGTGACAAGCTGCCTCCAGCGTAGGCCCCTAGTAGCCGTGCAGAAAGGGAGGCAGGCAGCTGTCTCCATGAGTTCTCAGTCGCGTAGAGGCTTTATTTTAAAGGAAGTAGTACACTTTGGAGGACTCCTAGGCCTCTCGGGTATGCATCACTTTCCCTCCAAGTTCACCGAGTACCTCCAGACCCCTGTGGGGCGGCTGAGCAACTTCGAGGCCCATTGGTTGACCCCCGCCACACCACCCCCGGAGGCCCTCTGTGCGTGCCGCGCGATGGGCTACACACTGGACGTCCCTCGAGGAGCGCTACATTTCCAGAGCCCTCGAACAGCCTCAGGACAGCATTTCGGGTGAGTGCGACTTTGTCATGGCCCTTGTGTGAGCTGCCATGGGAAAACACTGTGCTTTGAATACTTCGAGGACATCGTACCTGAAGTCACTCTGCCCGAGGAGAAAGTCAGCATCTCACCATGCCGTGTCGCTAACGGCACGCCAGGCACGAACACAGGCCTGGAAGAAAGGCCCCGAGTGGCGGTGCAGAAGCGGAGGCGTGCAGCAGTTTCCATGAGGCGGTGGCCTCGGCTCTGGGCACCTTCAACGGCAGCAGGGTTTTCTGGACACCTAGGAGGCTGGCGCGGGCCCCCTGTTCCCGGCAGGAACACTGAGTACCGCCGGGCCCACCTGGGTCTGCTAAGCAACATCCAGGCCCGTAGCCCTTTAGAGCCCCTCTGTGTATGCCCAGCGTAGGGAAACGCGCTGCACTCCCCTTGGGAGCAGCTTAGGGTCCTCAGCACTCGCACACGTTCCCGGACACCGTTCTGGCACGTCCCACATGGCGTCGAAGTCTTACGCATTACCCTAGGCTGAGCTGAACTCAGAGAAACCCTCGGCTTCGCAGTCCACCTAGGACCTCCTGCCTGAAGTCACCGTGCTTCCCGGAGAGAGTCGGCTTGCGTTCTTACTGCCATGTACGTCCCCTTCCTCCTGTGGCACTGCAGGCTTTGAATAGCCACAGGCCCAGAGGAGCAGCTACGGCGTTCCTTGGCTGAGGCAGTTCGCTTGACGCAGAACACCCTACTTCGAGAAGTTGATTCAGGGAAGGAAACTCAGGGTGACCTGTGTCTCTTTGGGCTTGTGAGAAACCACGGGGATGTCTGCTGAGTGCGCCCACGGAAACGGGGGCCTGCTGCAAGTAGCCTTGCTTTCCCGTTTGGAAGGCTGCGTTCATGCTGCCTTGAAGCTACCTGACCTTCCCTGCTCTCGACAGGCCTGTTAGCCCTGTCAGAGTGCTTCGGGGAACGTTATGAGTCTGCTCTGTCTAAACCACGTGCTTCCATGGCCGCGGCTCTGGTCCGCCTGACAAGCTCTAGAGCTAGAGGGAACCTCAACGTAACAAGCTGCCTCCAGCGTAGGCCCCTAGTAGCCGTGCAGAAAGGGAGGCAGGCAGCTGTCTCCATGAGTTCTCAGTCGCTTAGCGGCTTTATTTTAAAGGAAGTGGTGCACTTTGGAGGACTCCTAGGCCTCTCGGGTATGCATCACTTTCCCTCCAAGTTCACCGAGTACCTCCAGACCCCTGTGGGGCGGCTGAGCAACTTCGAGGCCCATTGGTTGACCCCCCCCACACCACCCCCGGAGGCCCTCTGTGCGTGCCGCGCGATGGGCTACACACTGGACGTCCCTCGAGGAGCGCTACATTTCCAGAGCCCTCGAACAGCCTCAGGACAGCATTTCGGGTGAGTGCGACTTTGTCATGGCCCTTGTGTGAGCTGCCATGGGAAAACACTGTGCTTTGAATACTTCGAGGACATCGTACCTGAAGTCACTCTGCCCGAGGAGAAAGTCAGCATCTCACCATGCCGTGTCGCTAACGGCACGCCAGGCACGAACACAGGCCTGGAAGAAAGGCCCCGAGTGGCGGTGCAGAAGCGGAGGCGTGCAGCAGTTTCCATGAGGTGGTGGCCTCGGCTCTGGGCACCTTCAACGGCAGCAGGGTTTTCTGGACACCTAGGAGGCTGGCGCGGGCCCCCTGTTCCCGGCAGGAACACTGAGTACCGCCGGGCCCACCTGGGTCTGCTAAGCAACATCCAGGCCCGTAGCCCTTTAGAGCCCCTCTGTGTATGCCCAGCGTAGGGAAACGCGCTGCACTCCCCTTGGGAGCAGCTTAGGGTCCTCAGCACTCGCACACGTTCCCGGACACCGTTCTGGCACGTCCCACATGGCGTCGAAGTCTTACGCATTACCCTAGGCTGAGCTGAACTCAGAGAAACCCTCGGCTTCGCAGTCCACCTAGGACCTCCTGCCTGAAGTCACCGTGCCTCCCGGAGAGAGTCGGCTTGCGTTCTTACTGCCATGTACGTCCCCTTCCTCCTGTGGCACTGCAGGCTTTGAATAGCCACAGGCCCAGAGGAGCAGCTACGGCGTTCCTTGGCTGAGGCAGTTCGCTTGACGCAGAACACCCTACTTCGAGAAGTTGATTCAGGGAAGGAAACTCAGGGTGACCTGTGTCTCTTTGGGCTTGTGAGAAACCACGGGGATGTCTGCTGAGTGCGCCCACGGAAACGGGGGCCTGCTGCAAGTAGCCTTGCTTTCCCGTTTGGAAGGCTGCGTTCATGCTGCCTTGAAGCTACCTGACCTTCCCTGCTCTCGACAGGCCTGTTAGCCCTGTCAGAGTGCTTCGGGGAACGTTATGAGTCTGCTCTGTCTAAACCACGTGCTTCCATGGCCGCGGCTCTGGTCCGCCTGACAAGCTCTAGAGCTAGAGGGAACCTCAACGTAACAAGCTGCCTCCAGCGTAGGCCCCTAGTAGCCGTGCAGAAAGGGAGGCAGGCAGCTGTCTCCATGAGTTCTCAGTCGCTTAGCGGCTTTATTTTAAAGGAAGTGGTGCACTTTGGAGGACTCCTAGGCCTCTCGGGTATGCATCACTTTCCCTCCAAGTTCACCGAGTACCTCCAGACCCCTGTGGGGCGGCTGAGCAACTTCGAGGCCCATTGGTTGATCCCCCCCACACCACCCCCGGAGGCCCTCTGTGCGTGCCGCGCGATGGGCTACACACTGGACGTCCCTCGAGGAGCGCTACATTTCCAGAGCCCTCGAACAGCCTCAGGACAGCATTTCGGGTGAGTGCGACTTTGTCATGGCCCTTGTGTGAGCTGCCATGGGAAAACACTGTGCTTTGAATACTTCGAGGACCTCGTACCTGAAGTCACTCTGCCCGAGGAGAAAGTCAGCATCTCACCATGCCGTGTCTCTAACGGCACGCCCAGCAGGAACACAGGCCTGGAAGTAAGGCCCCGAGTGGCGGTGCAGAAGCGGAGGCGTGCAGCAGTTTCCATGAGGCGGTGGCCTCGGCTCTGGGCACCTTCAACGGCAGCAGGGTTTTCTGGACACCTAGGAGGCTGGCGCGGGCCCCCTGTTCCCGGCAGGAACACTGAGTACCGCCGGGCCCACCTGGGTCTGCTAAGCAACATCCAGGCCCGTAGCCCTTTAGAGCCCCTCTGTGTATGCCCAGCGTAGGGAAACGCGCTGCACTCCCCTTGGGAGCAGCTTAGGGTCCTCAGCACTCGCACACGTTCCCGGACACCGTTCTGGCACGTCCCACATGGCGTCGAAGTCTTACGCATTACCCTAGGCTGAGCTGAACTCAGAGAAACCCTCGGCTTCGCAGTCCACCTAGGACCTCCTGCCTGAAGTCACCGTGCCTCCCGGAGAGAGTCGGCTTGCGTTCTTACTGCCATGTACGTCCCCTTCCTCCTGTGGCACTGCAGGCTTTGAATAGCCACAGGCCCAGAGGAGCAGCTACGGCGTTCCTTGGCTGAGGCAGTTCGCTTGACGCAGAACACCCTACTTCGAGAAGTTGATTCAGGGAAGGAAACTCAGGGTGACCTGTGTCTCTTTGGGCTTGTGAGAAACCACGGGGATGTCTGCTGAGTGCGCCCACGGAAACGGGGGCCTGCTGCAAGTAGCCTTGCTTTCCCGTTTGGAAGGCTGCGTTCATGCTGCCTTGAAGCTACCTGACCTTCCCTGCTCTCGACAGGCCTGTTAGCCCTGTCAGAGTGCTTCGGGGAACGTTATGAGTCTGCTCTGTCTAAAGCAGGTGCTTCCATGGCCGCGGCTCTGGTCCGCCTGACAAGCTCTAGAGCTAGAGGGAACCTCAACGTGACAAGCTGCCTCCAGCGTAGGCCCCTAGTAGCCGTGCAGAAAGGGAGGCAGGCAGCTGTCTCCATGAGTTCTCAGTCGCGTAGAGGCTTTATTTTAAAGGAAGTAGTACACTTTGGAGGACTCCTAGGCCTCTCGGGTATACATCACTTTCCCTCCAAGTTCACCGAGTACCTCCAGACCCCTGTGGGGCAGCTGAGCAACTTCGAGGCCCATTGGTTGACCCCCCCCCACACCACCCCCGGAGGCCCTCTGTGCGTGCCGCGCGATGGGCTACACACTGGACGTCCCTCGAGGAGCGCTACATTTCCAGAGCCCTCGAACAGCCTCAGGACAGCATTTCGGGTGAGTGCGACTTTGTCATGGCCCTTGTGTGAGCTGCCATGGGAAAACACTGTGCTTTGAATACTTCGAGGACATCGTACCTGAAGTCACTCTGCCCGAGGAGAAAGTCAGCATCTCACCATGCCGTGTCGCTAACGGCACGCCCGGCACGAACACAGGCCTGGAAGTAAGGCCCCGAGTGGCGGTGCAGAAGCGGAGGCGTGCAGCAGTTTCCATGAGGCGGTGGCCTCGGCTCTGGGCACCTTCAACGGCAGCAGGGTTTTCTGGACACCTAGGAGGCTGGCGCGGGCCCCCTGTTCCCGGCAGGAACACTGAGTACCGCCGGGCCCACCTGGGTCTGCTAAGCAACATCCAGGCCCGTAGCCCTTTAGAGCCCCTCTGTGGATGCCCAGCGTAGGGAAACGCGCTGCACTCCCCTTGGGAGCAGCTTAGGGTCCTCAGCACTCGCACACGTTCCCGGACACCGTTCTGGCACGTCCCACATGGCGTCGAAGTCTTACGCATTACCCTAGGCTGAGCTGAACTCAGAGAAACCCTCGGCTTCGCAGTCCACCTAGGACCTCCTGCCTGAAGTCACCGTGCCTCCCGGAGAGAGTCGGCTTGCGTTCTTACTGCCATGTACGTCCCCTTCCTCCTGTGGCACTGCAGGCTTTGAATAGCCACAGGCCCAGAGGAGCAGCTACGGCGTTCCTTGGCTGAGGCAGTTCGCTTGACGCAGAACACCCTACTTCGAGAAGTTGATTCAGGGAAGGAAACTCAGGGTGACCTGTGTCTCTTTGGGCTTGTGAGAAACCACGGGGATGTCTGCTGAGTGCGCCCACGGAAACGGGGGCCTGCTGCAAGTAGCCTTGCTTTCCCGTTTGGAAGGCTGCGTTCATGCTGCCTTGAAGCTACCTGACCTTCCCTGCTCTCGACAGGCCTGTTAGCCCTGTCAGAGTGCTTCGGGGAACGTTATGAGTCTGCTCTGTCTAAACCAGGTGCTTCCATGGCCGCGGCTCTGGTCCGCCTGACAAGCTCTAGAGCTAGAGGGAACCTCAACGTGACAAGCTGCCTCCAGCGTAGGCCCCTAGTAGCCGTGCAGAAAGGGAGGCAGGCAGCTGTCTCCATGAGTTCTCAGTCGCGTAGAGGCTTTATTTTAAAGGAAGTAGTACACTTTGGAGGACTCCTAGGCCTCTCGGGTATGCATCACTTTCCCTCCAAGTTCACCGAGTACCTCCAGACCCCTGTGGGGCGGCTGAGCAACTTCGAGGCCCATTGGTTGACCCCCCCCCACACACCACCCCCGGAGGCCCTCTGTGCGTGCCGCGCGATGGGCTACACACTGGACGTCCCTCGAGGAGCGCTACATTTCCAGAGCCCTCGAACAGCCTCAGGACAGCATTTCGGGTGAGTGCGACTTTGTCATGGCCCTTGTGTGAGCTGCCATGGGAAAACACTGTGCTTTGAATACTTCGAGGACATCGTACCTGAAGTCACTCTGCCCGAGGAGAAAGTCAGCATCTCACCATGCCGTGTCGCTAACGGCACGCCAGGCACGAACACAGGCCTGGAAGAAAGGCCCCGAGTGGCGGTGCAGAAGCGGAGGCGTGCAGCAGTTTCCATGAGGCGGTGGCCTCGGCTCTGGGCACCTTCAACGGCAGCAGGGTTTTCTGGACACCTAGGAGGCTGGCGCGGGCCCCCTGTTCCCGGCAGGAACACTGAGTACCGCCGGGCCCACCTGGGTCTGCTAAGCAACATCCAGGCCCGTAGCCCTTTAGAGCCCCTCTGTGGATGCCCAGCGTAGGGAAACGCGCTGCACTCCCCTTGGGAGCAGCTTAGGGTCCTCAGCACTCGCACACGTTCCCGGACACCGTTCTGGCACGTCCCACATGGCGTCGAAGTCTTACGCATTACCCTAGGCTGAGCTGAACTCAGAGAAACCCTCGGCTTCGCAGTCCACCTAGGACCTCCTGCCTGAAGTCACCGTGCCTCCCGGAGAGAGTCGGCTTGCGTTCTTACTGCCATGTACGTCCCCTTCCTCCTGTGGCACTGCAGGCTTTGAATAGCCACAGGCCCAGAGGAGCAGCTACGGCGTTCCTTGGCTGAGGCAGTTCGCTTGACGCAGAACACCCTACTTCGAGAAGTTGATTCAGGGAAGGAAACTCAGGGTGACCTGTGTCTCTTTGGGCTTGTGAGAAACCACGGGGATGTCTGCTGAGTGCGCCCACGGAAACGGGGGCCTGCTGCAAGTAGCCTTGCTTTCCCGTTTGGAAGGCTGCGTTCATGCTGCCTTGAAGCTACCTGACCTTCCCTGCTCTCGACAGGCCTGTTAGCCCTGTCAGAGTGCTTCGGGGAACGTTATGAGTCTGCTCTGTCTAAACCAGGTGCTTCCATGGCCGCGGCTCTGGTCCGCCTGACAAGCTCTAGAGCTAGAGGGAACCTCAACGTGACAAGCTGCCTCCAGCGTAGGCCCCTAGTAGCCGTGCAGAAAGGGAGGCAGGCAGCTGTCTCCATGAGTTCTCAGTCGCGTAGAGGCTTTATTTTAAAGGAAGTAGTACACTTTGGAGGACTCCTAGGCCTCTCGGGTATGCATCACTTTCCCTCCAAGTTCACCGAGTACCTCCAGACCCCTGTGGGGCGGCTGAGCAACTTCGAGGCCCATTGGTTGACCCCCGCCACACCACCCCCGGAGGCCCTCTGTGCGTGCCGCGCGATGGGCTACACACTGGACGTCCCTCGAGGAGCGCTACATTTCCAGAGCCCTCGAACAGCCTCAGGACAGCATTTCGGGTGAGTGCGACTTTGTCATGGCCCTTGTGTGAGCTGCCATGGGAAAACACTGTGCTTTGAATACTTCGAGGACATCGTACCTGAAGTCACTCTGCCCGAGGAGAAAGTCAGCATCTCACCATGCCGTGTCTCTAACGGCACGCCAGGCACGAACACAGGCCTGGAAGAAAGGCCCCGAGTGGCGGTGCAGAAGCGGAGGCGTGCAGCAGTTTCCATGAGGCGGTGGCCTCGGCTCTGGGCACCTTCAACGGCAGCAGGGTTTTCTGGACACCTAGGAGGCTGGCGCGGGCCCCCTGTTCCCGGCAGGAACACTGAGTACCGCCGGGCCCACCTGGGTCTGCTAAGCAACATCCAGGCCCGTAGCCCTTTAGAGCCCCTCTGTGTATGCCCAGCGTAGGGAAACGCGCTGCACTCCCCTTGGGAGCAGCTTAGGGTCCTCAGCACTCGCACACGTTCCCGGACACCGTTCTGGCACGTCCCACATGGCGTCGAAGTCTTACGCATTACCCTAGGCTGAGCTGAACTCAGGGAAACCCTCGGCTTCGCAGTCCACCTAGGACCTCCTGCCTGAAGTCACCGTGCCTCCCGGAGAGAGTCGGCTTGCGTTCTTACTGCCATGTACGTCCCCTTCCTCCTGTGGCACTGCAGGCTTTGAATAGCCACAGGCCCAGAGGAGCAGCTACGGCGTTCCTTGGCTGAGGCAGTTCGCTTGACGCAGAACACCCTACTTCGAGAAGTTGATTCAGGGAAGGAAACTCAGGGTGACCTGTGTCTCTTTGGGCTTGTGAGAAACCACGGGGATGTCTGCTGAGTGCGCCCACGGAAACGGGGGCCTGCTGCAAGTAGCCTTGCTTTCCCGTTTGGAAGGCTGCGTTCATGCTGCCTTGAAGCTACCTGACCTTCCCTGCTCTCGACAGGCCTGTTAGCCCTGTCAGAGTGCTTCGGGGAACGTTATGAGTCTGCTCTGTCTAAACCAGGTGCTTCCATGGCCGCGGCTCTGGTCCGCCTGACAAGCTCTAGAGCTAGAGGGAACCTCAACGTGACAAGCTGCCTCCAGCGTAGGCCCCTAGTAGCCGTGCAGAAAGGGAGGCAGGCAGCTGTCTCCATGAGTTCTCAGTCGCTTAGCGGCTTTATTTTAAAGGAAGTGGTGCACTTTGGAGGACTCCTAGGCCTCTCGGGTATGCATCACTTTCCCTCCAAGTTCACCGAGTACCTCCAGACCCCTGTGGGGCGGCTGAGCAACTTCGAGGCCCATTGGTTGACCCCCCCCACACCACCCCCGGAGGCCCTCTGTGCGTGCCGCGCGATGGGCTACACACTGGACGTCCCTCGAGGAGCGCTACATTTCCAGAGCCCTCGAACAGCCTCAGGACAGCATTTCGGGTGAGTGCGACTTTGTCATGGCCCTTGTGTGAGCTGCCATGGGAAAACACTGTGCTTTGAATACTTCGAGGACATCGTACCTGAAGTCACTCTGCCCGAGGAGAAAGTCAGCATCTCACCATGCCGTGTCGCTAACGGCACGCCAGGCACGAACACAGGCCTGGAAGAAAGGCCCCGAGTGGCGGTGCAGAAGCGGAGGCGTGCAGCAGTTTCCATGAGGTGGTGGCCTCGGCTCTGGGCACCTTCAACGGCAGCAGGGTTTTCTGGACACCTAGGAGGCTGGCGCGGGCCCCCTGTTCCCGGCAGGAACACTGAGTACCGCCGGGCCCACCTGGGTCTGCTAAGCAACATCCAGGCCCGTAGCCCTTTAGAGCCCCTCTGTGTATGCCCAGCGTAGGGAAACGCGCTGCACTCCCCTTGGGAGCAGCTTAGGGTCCTCAGCACTCGCACACGTTCCCGGACACCGTTCTGGCACGTCCCACATGGCGTCGAAGTCTTACGCATTACCCTAGGCTGAGCTGAACTCAGAGAAACCCTCGGCTTCGCAGTCCACCTAGGACCTCCTGCCTGAAGTCACCGTGCCTCCCGGAGAGAGTCGGCTTGCGTTCTTACTGCCATGTACGTCCCCTTCCTCCTGTGGCACTGCAGGCTTTGAATAGCCACAGGCCCAGAGGAGCAGCTACGGCGTTCCTTGGCTGAGGCAGTTCGCTTGACGCAGAACACCCTACTTCGAGAAGTTGATTCAGGGAAGGAAACTCAGGGTGACCTGTGTCTCTTTGGGCTTGTGAGAAACCACGGGGATGTCTGCTGAGTGCGCCCACGGAAACGGGGGCCTGCTGCAAGTAGCCTTGCTTTCCCGTTTGGAAGGCTGCGTTCATGCTGCCTTGAAGCTACCTGACCTTCCCTGCTCTCGACAGGCCTGTTAGCCCTGTCAGAGTGCTTCGGGGAACGTTATGAGTCTGCTCTGTCTAAACCACGTGCTTCCATGGCCGCGGCTCTGGTCCGCCTGACAAGCTCTAGAGCTAGAGGGAACCTCAACGTAACAAGCTGCCTCCAGCGTAGGCCCCTAGTAGCCGTGCAGAAAGGGAGGCAGGCAGCTGTCTCCATGAGTTCTCAGTCGCTTAGCGGCTTTATTTTAAAGGAAGTGGTGCACTTTGGAGGACTCCTAGGCCTCTCGGGTATGCATCACTTTCCCTCCAAGTTCACCGAGTACCTCCAGACCCCTGTGGGGCGGCTGAGCAACTTCGAGGCCCATTGGTTGATCCCCCCCACACCACCCCCGGAGGCCCTCTGTGCGTGCCGCGCGATGGGCTACACACTGGACGTCCCTCGAGGAGCGCTACATTTCCAGAGCCCTCGAACAGCCTCAGGACAGCATTTCGGGTGAGTGCGACTTTGTCATGGCCCTTGTGTGAGCTGCCATGGGAAAACACTGTGCTTTGAATACTTCGAGGACCTCGTACCTGAAGTCACTCTGCCCGAGGAGAAAGTCAGCATCTCACCATGCCGTGTCTCTAACGGCACGCCCAGCAGGAACACAGGCCTGGAAGTAAGGCCCCGAGTGGCGGTGCAGAAGCGGAGGCGTGCAGCAGTTTCCATGAGGCGGTGGCCTCGGCTCTGGGCACCTTCAACGGCAGCAGGGTTTTCTGGACACCTAGGAGGCTGGCGCGGGCCCCCTGTTCCCGGCAGGAACACTGAGTACCGCCGGGCCCACCTGGGTCTGCTAAGCAACATCCAGGCCCGTAGCCCTTTAGAGCCCCTCTGTGTATGCCCAGCGTAGGGAAACGCGCTGCACTCCCCTTGGGAGCAGCTTAGGGTCCTCAGCACTCGCACACGTTCCCGGACACCGTTCTGGCACGTCCCACATGGCGTCGAAGTCTTACGCATTACCCTAGGCTGAGCTGAACTCAGAGAAACCCTCGGCTTCGCAGTCCACCTAGGACCTCCTGCCTGAAGTCACCGTGCCTCCCGGAGAGAGTCGGCTTGCGTTCTTACTGCCATGTACGTCCCCTTCCTCCTGTGGCACTGCAGGCTTTGAATAGCCACAGGCCCAGAGGAGCAGCTACGGCGTTCCTTGGCTGAGGCAGTTCGCTTGACGCAGAACACCCTACTTCGAGAAGTTGATTCAGGGAAGGAAACTCAGGGTGACCTGTGTCTCTTTGGGCTTGTGAGAAACCACGGGGATGTCTGCTGAGTGCGCCCACGGAAACGGGGGCCTGCTGCAAGTAGCCTTGCTTTCCCGTTTGGAAGGCTGCGTTCATGCTGCCTTGAAGCTACCTGACCTTCCCTGCTCTCGACAGGCCTGTTAGCCCTGTCAGAGTGCTTCGGGGAACGTTATGAGTCTGCTCTGTCTAAAGCAGGTGCTTCCATGGCCGCGGCTCTGGTCCGCCTGACAAGCTCTAGAGCTAGAGGGAACCTCAACGTGACAAGCTGCCTCCAGCGTAGGCCCCTAGTAGCCGTGCAGAAAGGGAGGCAGGCAGCTGTCTCCATGAGTTCTCAGTCGCGTAGAGGCTTTATTTTAAAGGAAGTAGTACACTTTGGAGGACTCCTAGGCCTCTCGGGTATACATCACTTTCCCTCCAAGTTCACCGAGTACCTCCAGACCCCTGTGGGGCAGCTGAGCAACTTCGAGGCCCATTGGTTGACCCCCCCCCACACCACCCCCGGAGGCCCTCTGTGCGTGCCGCGCGATGGGCTACACACTGGACGTCCCTCGAGGAGCGCTACATTTCCAGAGCCCTCGAACAGCCTCAGGACAGCATTTCGGGTGAGTGCGACTTTGTCATGGCCCTTGTGTGAGCTGCCATGGGAAAACACTGTGCTTTGAATACTTCGAGGACATCGTACCTGAAGTCACTCTGCCCGAGGAGAAAGTCAGCATCTCACCATGCCGTGTCGCTAACGGCACGCCCGGCACGAACACAGGCCTGGAAGTAAGGCCCCGAGTGGCGGTGCAGAAGCGGAGGCGTGCAGCAGTTTCCATGAGGCGGTGGCCTCGGCTCTGGGCACCTTCAACGGCAGCAGGGTTTTCTGGACACCTAGGAGGCTGGCGCGGGCCCCCTGTTCCCGGCAGGAACACTGAGTACCGCCGGGCCCACCTGGGTCTGCTAAGCAACATCCAGGCCCGTAGCCCTTTAGAGCCCCTCTGTGGATGCCCAGCGTAGGGAAACGCGCTGCACTCCCCTTGGGAGCAGCTTAGGGTCCTCAGCACTCGCACACGTTCCCGGACACCGTTCTGGCACGTCCCACATGGCGTCGAAGTCTTACGCATTACCCTAGGCTGAGCTGAACTCAGAGAAACCCTCGGCTTCGCAGTCCACCTAGGACCTCCTGCCTGAAGTCACCGTGCCTCCCGGAGAGAGTCGGCTTGCGTTCTTACTGCCATGTACGTCCCCTTCCTCCTGTGGCACTGCAGGCTTTGAATAGCCACAGGCCCAGAGGAGCAGCTACGGCGTTCCTTGGCTGAGGCAGTTCGCTTGACGCAGAACACCCTACTTCGAGAAGTTGATTCAGGGAAGGAAACTCAGGGTGACCTGTGTCTCTTTGGGCTTGTGAGAAACCACGGGGATGTCTGCTGAGTGCGCCCACGGAAACGGGGGCCTGCTGCAAGTAGCCTTGCTTTCCCGTTTGGAAGGCTGCGTTCATGCTGCCTTGAAGCTACCTGACCTTCCCTGCTCTCGACAGGCCTGTTAGCCCTGTCAGAGTGCTTCGGGGAACGTTATGAGTCTGCTCTGTCTAAACCAGGTGCTTCCATGGCCGCGGCTCTGGTCCGCCTGACAAGCTCTAGAGCTAGAGGGAACCTCAACGTGACAAGCTGCCTCCAGCGTAGGCCCCTAGTAGCCGTGCAGAAAGGGAGGCAGGCAGCTGTCTCCATGAGTTCTCAGTCGCGTAGAGGCTTTATTTTAAAGGAAGTAGTACACTTTGGAGGACTCCTAGGCCTCTCGGGTATGCATCACTTTCCCTCCAAGTTCACCGAGTACCTCCAGACCCCTGTGGGGCGGCTGAGCAACTTCGAGGCCCATTGGTTGACCCCCCCCCACACACCACCCCCGGAGGCCCTCTGTGCGTGCCGCGCGATGGGCTACACACTGGACGTCCCTCGAGGAGCGCTACATTTCCAGAGCCCTCGAACAGCCTCAGGACAGCATTTCGGGTGAGTGCGACTTTGTCATGGCCCTTGTGTGAGCTGCCATGGGAAAACACTGTGCTTTGAATACTTCGAGGACATCGTACCTGAAGTCACTCTGCCCGAGGAGAAAGTCAGCATCTCACCATGCCGTGTCGCTAACGGCACGCCAGGCACGAACACAGGCCTGGAAGAAAGGCCCCGAGTGGCGGTGCAGAAGCGGAGGCGTGCAGCAGTTTCCATGAGGCGGTGGCCTCGGCTCTGGGCACCTTCAACGGCAGCAGGGTTTTCTGGACACCTAGGAGGCTGGCGCGGGCCCCCTGTTCCCGGCAGGAACACTGAGTACCGCCGGGCCCACCTGGGTCTGCTAAGCAACATCCAGGCCCGTAGCCCTTTAGAGCCCCTCTGTGGATGCCCAGCGTAGGGAAACGCGCTGCACTCCCCTTGGGAGCAGCTTAGGGTCCTCAGCACTCGCACACGTTCCCGGACACCGTTCTGGCACGTCCCACATGGCGTCGAAGTCTTACGCATTACCCTAGGCTGAGCTGAACTCAGAGAAACCCTCGGCTTCGCAGTCCACCTAGGACCTCCTGCCTGAAGTCACCGTGCCTCCCGGAGAGAGTCGGCTTGCGTTCTTACTGCCATGTACGTCCCCTTCCTCCTGTGGCACTGCAGGCTTTGAATAGCCACAGGCCCAGAGGAGCAGCTACGGCGTTCCTTGGCTGAGGCAGTTCGCTTGACGCAGAACACCCTACTTCGAGAAGTTGATTCAGGGAAGGAAACTCAGGGTGACCTGTGTCTCTTTGGGCTTGTGAGAAACCACGGGGATGTCTGCTGAGTGCGCCCACGGAAACGGGGGCCTGCTGCAAGTAGCCTTGCTTTCCCGTTTGGAAGGCTGCGTTCATGCTGCCTTGAAGCTACCTGACCTTCCCTGCTCTCGACAGGCCTGTTAGCCCTGTCAGAGTGCTTCGGGGAACGTTATGAGTCTGCTCTGTCTAAACCAGGTGCTTCCATGGCCGCGGCTCTGGTCCGCCTGACAAGCTCTAGAGCTAGAGGGAACCTCAACGTGACAAGCTGCCTCCAGCGTAGGCCCCTAGTAGCCGTGCAGAAAGGGAGGCAGGCAGCTGTCTCCATGAGTTCTCAGTCGCGTAGAGGCTTTATTTTAAAGGAAGTAGTACACTTTGGAGGACTCCTAGGCCTCTCGGGTATGCATCACTTTCCCTCCAAGTTCACCGAGTACCTCCAGACCCCTGTGGGGCGGCTGAGCAACTTCGAGGCCCATTGGTTGACCCCCGCCACACCACCCCCGGAGGCCCTCTGTGCGTGCCGCGCGATGGGCTACACACTGGACGTCCCTCGAGGAGCGCTACATTTCCAGAGCCCTCGAACAGCCTCAGGACAGCATTTCGGGTGAGTGCGACTTTGTCATGGCCCTTGTGTGAGCTGCCATGGGAAAACACTGTGCTTTGAATACTTCGAGGACATCGTACCTGAAGTCACTCTGCCCGAGGAGAAAGTCAGCATCTCACCATGCCGTGTCTCTAACGGCACGCCAGGCACGAACACAGGCCTGGAAGAAAGGCCCCGAGTGGCGGTGCAGAAGCGGAGGCGTGCAGCAGTTTCCATGAGGCGGTGGCCTCGGCTCTGGGCACCTTCAACGGCAGCAGGGTTTTCTGGACACCTAGGAGGCTGGCGCGGGCCCCCTGTTCCCGGCAGGAACACTGAGTACCGCCGGGCCCACCTGGGTCTGCTAAGCAACATCCAGGCCCGTAGCCCTTTAGAGCCCCTCTGTGTATGCCCAGCGTAGGGAAACGCGCTGCACTCCCCTTGGGAGCAGCTTAGGGTCCTCAGCACTCGCACACGTTCCCGGACACCGTTCTGGCACGTCCCACATGGCGTCGAAGTCTTACGCATTACCCTAGGCTGAGCTGAACTCAGGGAAACCCTCGGCTTCGCAGTCCACCTAGGACCTCCTGCCTGAAGTCACCGTGCCTCCCGGAGAGAGTCGGCTTGCGTTCTTACTGCCATGTACGTCCCCTTCCTCCTGTGGCACTGCAGGCTTTGAATAGCCACAGGCCCAGAGGAGCAGCTACGGCGTTCCTTGGCTGAGGCAGTTCGCTTGACGCAGAACACCCTACTTCGAGAAGTTGATTCAGGGAAGGAAACTCAGGGTGACCTGTGTCTCTTTGGGCTTGTGAGAAACCACGGGGATGTCTGCTGAGTGCGCCCACGGAAACGGGGGCCTGCTGCAAGTAGCCTTGCTTTCCCGTTTGGAAGGCTGCGTTCATGCTGCCTTGAAGCTACCTGACCTTCCCTGCTCTCGACAGGCCTGTTAGCCCTGTCAGAGTGCTTCGGGGAACGTTATGAGTCTGCTCTGTCTAAACCAGGTGCTTCCATGGCCGCGGCTCTGGTCCGCCTGACAAGCTCTAGAGCTAGAGGGAACCTCAACGTGACAAGCTGCCTCCAGCGTAGGCCCCTAGTAGCCGTGCAGAAAGGGAGGCAGGCAGCTGTCTCCATGAGTTCTCAGTCGCGTAGAGGCTTTATTTTAAAGGAAGTAGTGCACTTTGGAGGACTCCTAGGCCTCTCGGGTATGCATCACTTTCCCTCCAAGTTCACCGAGTACCTCCAGACCCCTGTGGGGCGGCTGAGCAACTTCGAGGCCCATTGGTTGACCCCCCCCCACACACCACCCCCGGAGGCCCTCTGTGCGTGCCGCGCGATGGGCTACACACTGGACGTCCCTCGAGGAGCGCTACATTTCCAGAGCCCTCGAACAGCCTCAGGACAGCATTTCGGGTGAGTGCGACTTTGTCATGGCCCTTGTGTGAGCTGCCATGGGAAAACACTGTGCTTTGAATACTTCGAGGACCTCGACCTGAAGTCACTCTGCCCGAGGAGAAAGTCAGCATCTCACCATGCCGTGTCTCTAACGGCACGCCCAGCACGAACACAGGCCTGGAAGAAAGGCCCCGAGTGGCGGTGCAGAAGCGGAGGTGTGCAGCAGTTTCCATGAGGCGGTGGCCTCGGCTCTGGGCACCTTCAACGGCAGCAGGGTTTTCTGGACACCTAGGAGGCTGGCGCGGGCCCCCTGTTCCCGGCAGGAACACTGAGTACCGCCGGGCCCACCTGGGTCTGCTAAGCAACATCCAGGCCCGTAGCCCTTTAGAGCCCCTCTGTGGATGCCCAGCGTAGGGAAACGCGCTGCACTCCCCTTGGGAGCAGCTTAGGGTCCTCAGCACTCGCACACGTTCCCGGACACCGTTCTGGCACGTCCCACATGGCGTCGAAGTCTTACGCATTACCCTAGGCTGAGCTGAACTCAGAGAAACCCTCGGCTTCGCAGTCCACCTAGGACCTCCTGCCTGAAGTCACCGTGCCTCCCGGAGAGAGTCGGCTTGCGTTCTTACTGCCATGTACGTCCCCTTCCTCCTGTGGCACTGCAGGCTTTGAATAGCCACAGGCCCAGAGGAGCAGCTACGGCGTTCCTTGGCTGAGGCAGTTCGCTTGACGCAGAACACCCTACTTCGAGAAGTTGATTCAGGGAAGGAAACTCAGGGTGACCTGTGTCTCTTTGGGCTTGTGAGAAACCACGGGGATGTCTGCTGAGTGCGCCCACGGAAACGGGGGCCTGCTGCAAGTAGCCTTGCTTTCCCGTTTGGAAGGCTGCGTTCATGCTGCCTTGAAGCTACCTGACCTTCCCTGCTCTCGACAGGCCTGTTAGCCCTGTCAGAGTGCTTCGGGGAACGTTATGAGTCTGCTCTGTCTAAACCAGGTGCTTCCATGGCCGTGGCTCTGGTCCGCCTGACAAGCTCTAGAGCTAGAGGGAACCTCAACGTGACAAGCTGCCTCCAGCGTAGGCCCCTAGTAGCCGTGCAGAAAGGGAGGCAGGCAGCTGTCTCCATGAGTTCTCAGTCGCGTAGAGGCTTTATTTTAAAGGAAGTAGTACACTTTGGAGGACTCCTAGGCCTCTCGGGTATGCATCACTTTCCCTCCAAGTTCACCGAGTACCTCCAGACCCCTGTGGGGCGGCTGAGCAACTTCGAGGCCCATTGGTTGACCCCCCCCCCCACACCACCCCCGGAGGCCCTCTGTGCGTGCCGCGCGATGGGCTACACACTGGACGTCCCTCGAGGAGCGCTACATTTCCAGAGCCCTCGAACAGCCTCAGGACAGCATTTCGGGTGAGTGCGACTTTGTCATGGCCCTTGTGTGAGCTGCCATGGGAAAACACTGTGCTTTGAATACTTCGAGGACCTCGACCTGAAGTCACTCTGCCCGAGGAGAAAGTCAGCATCTCACCATGCCGTGTCTCTAACGGCACGCCCAGCACGAACACAGGCCTGGAAGAAAGGCCCCGAGTGGCGGTGCAGAAGCGGAGGCGTGCAGCAGTTTCCATGAGGCGGTGGCCTCGGCTCTGGGCACCTTCAACGGCAGCAGGGTTTTCTGGACACCTAGGAGGCTGGCGCGGGCCCCCTGTTCCCGGCAGGAACACTGAGTACCGCCGGGCCCACCTGGGTCTGCTAAGCAACATCCAGGCCCGTAGCCCTTTAGAGCCCCTCTGTGTATGCCCAGCGTAGGGAAACGCGCTGCACTCCCCTTGGGAGCAGCTTAGGGTCCTCAGCACTCGCACACGTTCCCGGACACCGTTCTGGCACGTCCCACATGGCGTCGAAGTCTTACGCATTACCCTAGGCTGAGCTGAACTCAGAGAAACCCTCGGCTTCGCAGTCCACCTAGGACCTCCTGCCTGAAGTCACCGTGCCTCCCGGAGAGAGTCGGCTTGCGTTCTTACTGCCATGTACGTCCCCTTCCTCCTGTGGCACTGCAGGCTTTGAATAGCCACAGGCCCAGAGGAGCAGCTACGGCGTTCCTTGGCTGAGGCAGTTCGCTTGACGCAGAACACCCTACTTCGAGAAGTTGATTCAGGGAAGGAAACTCAGGGTGACCTGTGTCTCTTTGGGCTTGTGAGAAACCACGGGGATGTCTGCTGAGTGCGCCCACGGAAACGGGGGCCTGCTGCAAGTAGCCTTGCTTTCCCGTTTGGAAGGCTGCGTTCATGCTGCCTTGAAGCTACCTGACCTTCCCTGCTCTCGACAGGCCTGTTAGCCCTGTCAGAGTGCTTCGGGGAACGTTATGAGTCTGCTCTGTCTAAACCAGGTGCTTCCATGGCCGCGGCTCTGGTCCGCCTGACAAGCTCTAGAGCTAGAGGGAACCTCAACGTGACAAGCTGCCTCCAGCGTAGGCCCCTAGTAGCCGTGCAGAAAGGGAGGCAGGCAGCTGTCTCCATGAGTTCTCAGTCGCGTAGAGGCTTTATTTTAAAGGAAGTAGTACACTTTGGAGGACTCCTAGGCCTCTCGGGTATGCATCACTTTCCCTCCAAGTTCACCGAGTACCTCCAGACCCCTGTGGGGCGGCTGAGCAACTTCGAGGCCCATTGGTTGACCCCCCCCCACACACCACCCCCGGAGGCCCTCTGTGCGTGCCGCGCGATGGGCTACACACTGGACGTCCCTCGAGGAGCGCTACATTTCCAGAGCCCTCGAACAGCCTCAGGACAGCATTTCGGGTGAGTGCGACTTTGTCATGGCCCTTGTGTGAGCTGCCATGGGAAAACACTGTGCTTTGAATACTTCGAGGACATCGTACCTGAAGTCACTCTGCCCGAGGAGAAAGTCAGCATCTCACCATGCCGTGTCGCTAACGGCACGCCAGGCACGAACACAGGCCTAGAAGAAAGGCCCCGAGTGGCGGTGCAGAAGCGGAGGCGTGCAGCAGTTTCCATGAGGCGGTGGCCTCGGCTCTGGGCACCTTCAACGGCAGCAGGGTTTTCTGGACACCTAGGAGGCTGGCGCGGGCCCCCTGTTCCCGGCAGGAACACTGAGTACCGCCGGGCCCACCTGGGTCTGCTAAGCAACATCCAGGCCCGTAGCCCTTTAGAGCCCCTCTGTGGATGCCCAGCGTAGGGAAACGCGCTGCACTCCCCTTGGGAGCAGCTTAGGGTCCTCAGCACTCGCACACGTTCCCGGACACCGTTCTGGCACGTCCCACATGGCGTCGAAGTCTTACGCATTACCCTAGGCTGAGCTGAACTCAGAGAAACCCTCGGCTTCGCAGTCCACCTAGGACCTCCTGCCTGAAGTCACCGTGCCTCCCGGAGAGAGTCGGCTTGCGTTCTTACTGCCATGTACGTCCCCTTCCTCCTGTGGCACTGCAGGCTTTGAATAGCCACAGGCCCAGAGGAGCAGCTACGGCGTTCCTTGGCTGAGGCAGTTCGCTTGACGCAGAACACCCTACTTCGAGAAGTTGATTCAGGGAAGGAAACTCAGGGTGACCTGTGTCTCTTTGGGCTTGTGAGAAACCACGGGGATGTCTGCTGAGTGCGCCCACGGAAACGGGGGCCTGCTGCAAGTAGCCTTGCTTTCCCGTTTGGAAGGCTGCGTTCATGCTGCCTTGAAGCTACCTGACCTTCCCTGCTCTCGACAGGCCTGTTAGCCCTGTCAGAGTGCTTCGGGGAACGTTATGAGTCTGCTCTGTCTAAACCAGGTGCTTCCATGGCCGCGGCTCTGGTCCGCCTGACAAGCTCTAGAGCTAGAGGGAACCTCAACGTGACAAGCTGCCTCCAGCGTAGGCCCCTAGTAGCCGTGCAGAAAGGGAGGCAGGCAGCTGTCTCCATGAGTTCTCAGTCGCGTAGAGGCTTTATTTTAAAGGAAGTAGTACACTTTGGAGGACTCCTAGGCCTCTCGGGTATGCATCACTTTCCCTCCAAGTTCACCGAGTACCTCCAGACCCCTGTGGGGCGGCTGAGCAATTTCGAGGCCCATTGGTTGACCCCCGCCACACCACCCCCGGAGGCCCTCTGTGCGTGCCGCGCGATGGGCTACACACTGGACGTCCCTCGAGGAGCGCTACATTTCCAGAGCCCTCGAACAGCCTCAGGACAGCATTTCGGGTGA
Organism: Lagenorhynchus albirostris; assembly: GCF_949774975.1. Classification (NCBI taxonomy): domain Eukaryota; kingdom Metazoa; phylum Chordata; class Mammalia; order Artiodactyla; family Delphinidae; genus Lagenorhynchus; species Lagenorhynchus albirostris. The sequence continues at coordinate 74,625,502 of NC_083105.1, forward strand.
GTGCGACTTTGTCATGGCCCTTGTGTGAGCTGCCATGGGAAAACACTGTGCTTTGAATACTTCGAGGACATCGTACCTGAAGTCACTCTGCCCGAGGAGAAAGTCAGCATCTCACCATGCCGTGTCGCTAACGGCACGCCAGGCACGAACACAGGCCTGGAAGAAAGGCCCCGAGTGGCGGTGCAGAAGCGGAGGCGTGCAGCAGTTTCCATGAGGCGGTGGCCTCGGCTCTGGGCACCTTCAACGGCAGCAGGGTTTTCTGGACACCTAGGAGGCTGGCGCGGGCCCCCTGTTCCCGGCAGGAACACTGAGTACCGCCGGGCCCACCTGGGTCTGCTAAGCAACATCCAGGCCCGTAGCCCTTTAGAGCCCCTCTGTGGATGCCCAGCGTAGGGAAACGCGCTGCACTCCCCTTGGGAGCAGCTTAGGGTCCTCAGCACTCGCACACGTTCCCGGACACCGTTCTGGCACGTCCCACATGGCGTCGAAGTCTTACGCATTACCCTAGGCTGAGCTGAACTCAGAGAAACCCTCGGCTTCGCAGTCCACCTAGGACCTCCTGCCTGAAGTCACCGTGCCTCCCGGAGAGAGTCGGCTTGCGTTCTTACTGCCATGTACGTCCCCTTCCTCCTGTGGCACTGCAGGCTTTGAATAGCCACAGGCCCAGAGGAGCAGCTACGGCGTTCCTTGGCTGAGGCAGTTCGCTTGACGCAGAACACCCTACTTCGAGAAGTTGATTCAGGGAAGGAAACTCAGGGTGACCTGTGTCTCTTTGGGCTTGTGAGAAACCACGGGGATGTCTGCTGAGTGCGCCCACGGAAACGGGGGCCTGCTGCAAGTAGCCTTGCTTTCCCGTTTGGAAGGCTGCGTTCATGCTGCCTTGAAGCTACCTGACCTTCCCTGCTCTCGACAGGCCTGTTAGCCCTGTCAGAGTGCTTCGGGGAACGTTATGAGTCTGCTCTGTCTAAACCAGGTGCTTCCATGGCCGCGGCTCTGGTCCGCCTGACAAGCTCTAGAGCTAGAGGGAACCTCAACGTGACAAGCTGCCTCCAGCGTAGGCCCCTAGTAGCCGTGCAGAAAGGGAGGCAGGCAGCTGTCTCCATGAGTTCTCAGTCGCGTAGAGGCTTTATTTTAAAGGAAGTAGTACACTTTGGAGGACTCCTAGGCCTCTCGGGTATGCATCACTTTCCCTCCAAGTTCACCGAGTACCTCCAGACCCCTGTGGGGCGGCTGAGCAACTTCGAGGCCCATTGGTTGACCCCCGCCACACCACCCCCGGAGGCCCTCTGTGCGTGCCGCGCGATGGGCTACACACTGGACGTCCCTCGAGGAGCGCTACATTTCCAGAGCCCTCGAACAGCCTCAGGACAGCATTTCGGGTGAGTGCGACTTTGTCATGGCCCTTGTGTGAGCTGCCATGGGAAAACACTGTGCTTTGAATACTTCGAGGACATCGTACCTGAAGTCACTCTGCCCGAGGAGAAAGTCAGCATCTCACCATGCCGTGTCGCTAACGGCACGCCAGGCACGAACACAGGCCTGGAAGAAAGGCCCCGAGTGGCGGTGCAGAAGCGGAGGCGTGCAGCAGTTTCCATGAGGCGGTGGCCTCGGCTCTGGGCACCTTCAACGGCAGCAGGGTTTTCTGGACACCTAGGAGGCTGGCGCGGGCCCCCTGTTCCCGGCAGGAACACTGAGTACCGCCGGGCCCACCTGGGTCTGCTAAGCAACATCCAGGCCCGTAGCCCTTTAGAGCCCCTCTGTGGATGCCCAGCGTAGGGAAACGCGCTGCACTCCCCTTGGGAGCAGCTTAGGGTCCTCAGCACTCGCACACGTTCCCGGACACCGTTCTGGCACGTCCCACATGGCGTCGAAGTCTTACGCATTACCCTAGGCTGAGCTGAACTCAGAGAAACCCTCGGCTTCGCAGTCCACCTAGGACCTCCTGCCTGAAGTCACCGTGCCTCCCGGAGAGAGTCGGCTTGCGTTCTTACTGCCATGTACGTCCCCTTCCTCCTGTGGCACTGCAGGCTTTGAATAGCCACAGGCCCAGAGGAGCAGCTACGGCGTTCCTTGGCTGAGGCAGTTCGCTTGACGCAGAACACCCTACTTCGAGAAGTTGATTCAGGGAAGGAAACTCAGGGTGACCTGTGTCTCTTTGGGCTTGTGAGAAACCACGGGGATGTCTGCTGAGTGCGCCCACGGAAACGGGGGCCTGCTGCAAGTAGCCTTGCTTTCCCGTTTGGAAGGCTGCGTTCATGCTGCCTTGAAGCTACCTGACCTTCCCTGCTCTCGACAGGCCTGTTAGCCCTGTCAGAGTGCTTCGGGGAACGTTATGAGTCTGCTCTGTCTAAACCACGTGCTTCCATGGCCGCGGCTCTGGTCCGCCTGACAAGCTCTAGAGCTAGAGGGAACCTCAACGTAACAAGCTGCCTCCAGCGTAGGCCCCTAGTAGCCGTGCAGAAAGGGAGGCAGGCAGCTGTCTCCATGAGTTCTCAGTCGCTTAGCGGCTTTATTTTAAAGGAAGTGGTGCACTTTGGAGGACTCCTAGGCCTCTCGGGTATGCATCACTTTCCCTCCAAGTTCACCGAGTACCTCCAGACCCCTGTGGGGCGGCTGAGCAACTTCGAGGCCCATTGGTTGACCCCCCCCACACCACCCCCGGAGGCCCTCTGTGCGTGCCGCGCGATGGGCTACACACTGGACGTCCCTCGAGGAGCGCTACATTTCCAGAGCCCTCGAACAGCCTCAGGACAGCATTTCGGGTGAGTGCGACTTTGTCATGGCCCTTGTGTGAGCTGCCATGGGAAAACACTGTGCTTTGAATACTTCGAGGACCTCGTACCTGAAGTCACTCTGCCCGAGGAGAAAGTCAGCATCTCACCATGCCGTGTCTCTAACGGCACGCCCAGCACGAACACAGGCCTGGAAGTAAGGCCCCGAGTGGCGGTGCAGAAGCGGAGGCGTGCAGCAGTTTCCATGAGGCGGTGGCCTCGGCTCTGGGCACCTTCAACGGCAGCAGGGTTTTCTGGACACCTAGGAGGCTGGCGCGGGCCCCCTGTTCCCGGCAGGAACACTGAGTACCGCCGGGCCCACCTGGGTCTGCTAAGCAACATCCAGGCCCGTAGCCCTTTAGAGCCCCTCTGTGGATGCCCAGCGTAGGGAAACGCGCTGCACTCCCCTTGGGAGCAGCTTAGGGTCCTCAGCACTCGCACACGTTCCCGGACACCGTTCTGGCACGTCCCACATGGCGTCGAAGTCTTACGCATTACCCTAGGCTGAGCTGAACTCAGAGAAACCCTCGGCTTCGCAGTCCACCTAGGACCTCCTGCCTGAAGTCACCGTGCCTCCCGGAGAGAGTCGGCTTGCGTTCTTACTGCCATGTACGTCCCCTTCCTCCTGTGGCACTGCAGGCTTTGAATAGCCACAGGCCCAGAGGAGCAGCTACGGCGTTCCTTGGCTGAGGCAGTTCGCTTGACGCAGAACACCCTACTTCGAGAAGTTGATTCAGGGAAGGAAACTCAGGGTGACCTGTGTCTCTTTGGGCTTGTGAGAAACCACGGGGATGTCTGCTGAGTGCGCCCACGGAAACGGGGGCCTGCTGCAAGTAGCCTTGCTTTCCCGTTTGGAAGGCTGCGTTCATGCTGCCTTGAAGCTACCTGACCTTCCCTGCTCTCGACAGGCCTGTTAGCCCTGTCAGAGTGCTTCGGGGAACGTTATGAGTCTGCTCTGTCTAAACCACGTGCTTCCATGGCCGCGGCTCTGGTCCGCCTGACAAGCTCTAGAGCTAGAGGGAACCTCAACGTGACAAGCTGCCTCCAGCGTAGGCCCCTAGTAGCCGTGCAGAAAGGGAGGCAGGCAGCTGTCTCCATGAGTTCTCAGTCGCGTAGAGGCTTTATTTTAAAGGAAGTAGTACACTTTGGAGGACTCCTAGGCCTCTCGGGTATGCATCACTTTCCCTCCAAGTTCACCGAGTACCTCCAGACCCCTGTGGGGCGGCTGAGCAACTTCGAGGCCCATTGGTTGACCCCCGCCACACCACCCCCGGAGGCCCTCTGTGCGTGCCGCGCGATGGGCTACACACTGGACGTCCCTCGAGGAGCGCTACATTTCCAGAGCCCTCGAACAGCCTCAGGACAGCATTTCGGGTGAGTGCGACTTTGTCATGGCCCTTGTGTGAGCTGCCATGGGAAAACACTGTGCTTTGAATACTTCGAGGACATCGTACCTGAAGTCACTCTGCCCGAGGAGAAAGTCAGCATCTCACCATGCCGTGTCGCTAACGGCACGCCAGGCACGAACACAGGCCTGGAAGAAAGGCCCCGAGTGGCGGTGCAGAAGCGGAGGCGTGCAGCAGTTTCCATGAGGCGGTGGCCTCGGCTCTGGGCACCTTCAACGGCAGCAGGGTTTTCTGGACACCTAGGAGGCTGGCGCGGGCCCCCTGTTCCCGGCAGGAACACTGAGTACCGCCGGGCCCACCTGGGTCTGCTAAGCAACATCCAGGCCCGTAGCCCTTTAGAGCCCCTCTGTGGATGCCCAGCGTAGGGAAACGCGCTGCACTCCCCTTGGGAGCAGCTTAGGGTCCTCAGCACTCGCACACGTTCCCGGACACCGTTCTGGCACGTCCCACATGGCGTCGAAGTCTTACGCATTACCCTAGGCTGAGCTGAACTCAGAGAAACCCTCGGCTTCGCAGTCCACCTAGGACCTCCTCCCTGAAGTCACCGTGCCTCCCGGAGAGAGTCGGCTTGCGTTCTTACTGCCATGTACGTCCCCTTCCTCCTGTGGCACTGCAGGCTTTGAATAGCCACAGGCCCAGAGGAGCAGCTACGGCGTTCCTTGGCTGAGGCAGTTCGCTTGACGCAGAACACCCTACTTCGAGAAGTTGATTCAGGGAAGGAAACTCAGGGTGACCTGTGTCTCTTTGGGCTTGTGAGAAACCACGGGGATGTCTGCTGAGTGCGCCCACGGAAACGGGGGCCTGCTGCAAGTAGCCTTGCTTTCCCGTTTGGAAGGCTGCGTTCATGCTGCCTTGAAGCTACCTGACCTTCCCTGCTCTCGACAGGCCTGTTAGCCCTGTCAGAGTGCTTCGGGGAACGTTATGAGTCTGCTCTGTCTAAACCACGTGCTTCCATGGCCGCGGCTCTGGTCCGCCTGACAAGCTCTAGAGCTAGAGGGAACCTCAACGTAACAAGCTGCCTCCAGCGTAGGCCCCTAGTAGCCGTGCAGAAAGGGAGGCAGGCAGCTGTCTCCATGAGTTCTCAGTCGCTTAGCGGCTTTATTTTAAAGGAAGTGGTGCACTTTGGAGGACTCCTAGGCCTCTCGGGTATGCATCACTTTCCCTCCAAGTTCACCGAGTACCTCCAGACCCCTGTGGGGCGGCTGAGCAACTTCGAGGCCCATTGGTTGACCCCCCCCACACCACCCCCGGAGGCCCTCTGTGCGTGCCGCGCGATGGGCTACACACTGGACGTCCCTCGAGGAGCGCTACATTTCCAGAGCCCTCGAACAGCCTCAGGACAGCATTTCGGGTGAGTGCGACTTTGTCATGGCCCTTGTGTGAGCTGCCATGGGAAAACACTGTGCTTTGAATACTTCGAGGACCTCGTACCTGAAGTCACTCTGCCCGAGGAGAAAGTCAGCATCTCACCATGCCGTGTCTCTAACGGCACGCCCAGCACGAACACAGGCCTGGAAGTAAGGCCCCGAGTGGCGGTGCAGAAGCGGAGGCGTGCAGCAGTTTCCATGAGGCGCTGGCCTCGGCTCTGGGCACCTTCAACGGCAGCAGGGTTTTCTGGACACCTAGGAGGCTGGCGCGGGCCCCCTGTTCCCGGCAGGAACACTGAGTACCGCCGGGCCCACCTGGGTCTGCTAAGCAACATCCAGGCCCGTAGCCCTTTAGAGCCCCTCTGTGGATGCCCAGCGTAGGGAAACGCGCTGCACTCCCCTTGGGAGCAGCTTAGGGTCCTCAGCACTCGCACACGTTCCCGGACACCGTTCTGGCACGTCCCACATGGCGTCGAAGTCTTACGCATTACCCTAGGCTGAGCTGAACTCAGAGAAACCCTCGGCTTCGCAGTCCACCTAGGACCTCCTGCCTGAAGTCACCGTGCCTCCCGGAGAGAGTCGGCTTGCGTTCTTACTGCCATGTACGTCCCCTTCCTCCTGTGGCACTGCAGGCTTTGAATAGCCACAGGCCCAGAGGAGCAGCTACGGCGTTCCTTGGCTGAGGCAGTTCGCTTGACGCAGAACACCCTACTTCGAGAAGTTGATTCAGGGAAGGAAACTCAGGGTGACCTGTGTCTCTTTGGGCTTGTGAGAAACCACGGGGATGTCTGCTGAGTGCGCCCACGGAAACGGGGGCCTGCTGCAAGTAGCCTTGCTTTCCCGTTTGGAAGGCTGCGTTCATGCTGCCTTGAAGCTACCTGACCTTCCCTGCTCTCGACAGGCCTGTTAGCCCTGTCAGAGTGCTTCGGGGAACGTTATGAGTCTGCTCTGTCTAAACCAGGTGCTTCCATGGCCGCGGCTCTGGTCCGCCTGACAAGCTCTAGAGCTAGAGGGAACCTCAACGTGACAAGCTGCCTCCAGCGTAGGCCCCTAGTAGCCGTGCAGAAAGGGAGGCAGGCAGCTGTCTCCATGAGTTCTCAGTCGCGTAGAGGCTTTATTTTAAAGGAAGTAGTACACTTTGGAGGACTCCTAGGCCTCTCGGGTATGCATCACTTTCCCTCCAAGTTCACCGAGTACCTCCAGACCCCTGTGGGGCGGCTGAGCAACTTCGAGGCCCATTGGTTGACCCCCCCCCACACCACCCCCGGAGGCCCTCTGTGCGTGCCGCGCGATGGGCTACACACTGGACGTCCCTCGAGGAGCGCTACATTTCCAGAGCCCTCGAACAGCCTCAGGACAGCATTTCGGGTGAGTGCGACTTTGTCATGGCCCTTGTGTGAGCTGCCATGGGAAAACACTGTGCTTTGAATACTTCGAGGACCTCGTACCTGAAGTCACTCTGCCCGAGGAGAAAGTCAGCATCTCACCATGCCGTGTCGCTAACGGCACGCCCGGCACGAACACAGGCCTGGAAGTAAGGCCCCGAGTGGCGGTGCAGAAGCGGAGGCGTGCAGCAGTTTCCATGAGGCGGTGGCCTCGGCTCTGGGCACCTTCAACGGCAGCAGGGTTTTCTGGACACCTAGGAGGCTGGCGCGGGCCCCCTGTTCCCGGCAGGAACACTGAGTACCGCCGGGCCCACCTGGGTCTGCTAAGCAACATCCAGGCCCGTAGCCCTTTAGAGCCCCTCTGTGGATGCCCAGCGTAGGGAAACGCGCTGCACTCCCCTTGGGAGCAGCTTAGGGTCCTCAGCACTCGCACACGTTCCCGGACACCGTTCTGGCACGTCCCACATGGCGTCGAAGTCTTACGCATTACCCTAGGCTGAGCTGAACTCAGAGAAACCCTCGGCTTCGCAGTCCACCTAGGACCTCCTGCCTGAAGTCACCGTGCCTCCCGGAGAGAGTCGGCTTGCGTTCTTACTGCCATGTACGTCCCCTTCCTCCTGTGGCACTGCAGGCTTTGAATAGCCACAGGCCCAGAGGAGCAGCTACGGCGTTCCTTGGCTGAGGCAGTTCGCTTGACGCAGAACACCCTACTTCGAGAAGTTGATTCAGGGAAGGAAACTCAGGGTGACCTGTGTCTCTTTGGGCTTGTGAGAAACCACGGGGATGTCTGCTGAGTGCGCCCACGGAAACGGGGGCCTGCTGCAAGTAGCCTTGCTTTCCCGTTTGGAAGGCTGCGTTCATGCTGCCTTGAAGCTACCTGACCTTCCCTGCTCTCGACAGGCCTGTTAGCCCTGTCAGAGTGCTTCGGGGAACGTTATGAGTCTGCTCTGTCTAAACCAGGTGCTTCCATGGCCGCGGCTCTGGTCCGCCTGACAAGCTCTAGAGCTAGAGGGAACCTCAACGTGACAAGCTGCCTCCAGCGTAGGCCCCTAGTAGCCGTGCAGAAAGGGAGGCAGGCAGCTGTCTCCATGAGTTCTCAGTCGCGTAGAGGCTTTATTTTAAAGGAAGTAGTACACTTTGGAGGACTCCTAGGCCTCTCGGGTATGCATCACTTTCCCTCCAAGTTCACCGAGTACCTCCAGACCCCTGTGGGGCGGCTGAGCAACTTCGAGGCCCATTGGTTGACCCCCGCCACACCACCCCCGGAGGCCCTCTGTGCGTGCCGCGCGATGGGCTACACACTGGACGTCCCTCGAGGAGCGCTACATTTCCAGAGCCCTCGAACAGCCTCAGGACAGCATTTCGGGTGAGTGCGACTTTGTCATGGCCCTTGTGTGAGCTGCCATGGGAAAACACTGTGCTTTGAATACTTCGAGGACATCGTACCTGAAGTCACTCTGCCCGAGGAGAAAGTCAGCATCTCACCATGCCGTGTCGCTAACGGCACGCCAGGCACGAACACAGGCCTGGAAGAAAGGCCCCGAGTGGCGGTGCAGAAGCGGAGGCGTGCAGCAGTTTCCATGAGGCGGTGGCCTCGGCTCTGGGCACCTTCAACGGCAGCAGGGTTTTCTGGACACCTAGGAGGCTGGCGCGGGCCCCCTGTTCCCGGCAGGAACACTGAGTACCGCCGGGCCCACCTGGGTCTGCTAAGCAACATCCAGGCCCGTAGCCCTTTAGAGCCCCTCTGTGGATGCCCAGCGTAGGGAAACGCGCTGCACTCCCCTTGGGAGCAGCTTAGGGTCCTCAGCACTCGCACACGTTCCCGGACACCGTTCTGGCACGTCCCACATGGCGTCGAAGTCTTACGCATTACCCTAGGCTGAGCTGAACTCAGAGAAACCCTCGGCTTCGCAGTCCACCTAGGACCTCCTGCCTGAAGTCACCGTGCCTCCCGGAGAGAGTCGGCTTGCGTTCTTACTGCCATGTACGTCCCCTTCCTCCTGTGGCACTGCAGGCTTTGAATAGCCACAGGCCCAGAGGAGCAGCTACGGCGTTCCTTGGCTGAGGCAGTTCGCTTGACGCAGAACACCCTACTTCGAGAAGTTGATTCAGGGAAGGAAACTCAGGGTGACCTGTGTCTCTTTGGGCTTGTGAGAAACCACGGGGATGTCTGCTGAGTGCGCCCACGGAAACGGGGGCCTGCTGCAAGTAGCCTTGCTTTCCCGTTTGGAAGGCTGCGTTCATGCTGCCTTGAAGCTACCTGACCTTCCCTGCTCTCGACAGGCCTGTTAGCCCTGTCAGAGTGCTTCGGGGAACGTTATGAGTCTGCTCTGTCTAAACCAGGTGCTTCCATGGCCGCGGCTCTGGTCCGCCTGACAAGCTCTAGAGCTAGAGGGAACCTCAACGTGACAAGCTGCCTCCAGCGTAGGCCCCTAGTAGCCGTGCAGAAAGGGAGGCAGGCAGCTGTCTCCATGAGTTCTCAGTCGCTTAGCGGCTTTATTTTAAAGGAAGTGGTGCACTTTGGAGGACTCCTAGGCCTCTCGGGTATGCATCACTTTCCCTCCAAGTTCACCGAGTACCTCCAGACCCCTGTGGGGCGGCTGAGCAACTTCGAGGCCCATTGGTTGACCCCCCCCCACACCACCCCCGGAGGCCCTCTGTGCGTGCCGCGCGATGGGCTACACACTGGACGTCCCTCGAGGAGCGCTACATTTCCAGAGCCCTCGAACAGCCTCAGGACAGCATTTCGGGTGAGTGCGACTTTGTCATGGCCCTTGTGTGAGCTGCCATGGGAAAACACGGTGCTTTGAATACTTCGAGGACCTCGTACCTGAAGTCACTCTGCCCGAGGAGAAGGTCAGCATCTCACCATGCCGTGTCGCTAACGGCACGCCCAGCACGAACACAGGCCTGGAAGAAAGGCCCCGAGTGGCGGTGCAGAAGCGGAGGCGTGCAGCAGTTTCCATGAGGCGGTGGCCTCGGCTCTGGGCACCTTCAACGGCAGCAGGGTTTTCTGGACACCTAGGAGGCTGGCGCGGGCCCCCTGTTCCCGGCAGGAACATTGAGTACCGCCGGGCCCACCTGGGTCTGCTAAGCAACATCCAGGCCCGTAGCCCTTTAGAGCCCCTCTGTGGATGCCCAGCGTAGGGAAACGCGCTGCACTCCCCTTGGGAGCAGCTTAGGGTCCTCAGCACTCGCACACGTTCCCGGACACCGTTCTGGCACGTCCCACATGGCGTCGAAGTCTTACGCATTACCCTAGGCTGAGCTGAACTCAGAGAAACCCTCGGCTTCGCAGTCCACCTAGGACCTCCTGCCTGAAGTCACCGTGCCTCCCGGAGAGAGTCGGCTTGCGTTCTTACTGCCATGTACGTCCCCTTCCTCCTGTGGCACTGCAGGCTTTGAATAGCCACAGGCCCAGAGGAGCAGCTACGGCGTTCCTTGGCTGAGGCAGTTTGCTTGACGCAGAACACCCTACTTCGAGAAGTTGATTCAGGGAAGGAAACTCAGGGTGACCTGTGTCTCTTTGGGCTTGTGAGAAACCACGGGGATGTCTGCTGAGTGCGCCCACGGAAACGGGGGCCTGCTGCAAGTAGCCTTGCTTTCCCGTTTGGAAGGCTGCGTTCATGCTGCCTTGAAGCTACCTGACCTTCCCTGCTCTCGACAGGCCTGTTAGCCCTGTCAGAGTGCTTCGGGGAACGTTATGAGTCTGCTCTGTCTAAACCAGGTGCTTCCATGGCCGCGGCTCTGGTCCGCCTGACAAGCTCTAGAGCTAGAGGGAACCTCAACGTGACAAGCTGCCTCCAGCGTAGGCCCCTAGTAGCCGTGCAGAAAGGGAGGCAGGCAGCTGTCTCCATGAGTTCTCAGTCGCGTAGAGGCTTTATTTTAAAGGAAGTAGTACACTTTGGAGGACTCCTAGGCCTCTCGGGTATGCATCACTTTCCCTCCAAGTTCACCGAGTACCTCCAGACCCCTGTGGGGCGGCTGAGCAACTTCGAGGCCCATTGGTTGACCCCCCCCCACACCACCCCCGGAGGCCCTCTGTGCGTGCCGCGCGATGGGCTACACACTGGACGTCCCTCGAGGAGCGCTACATTTCCAGAGCCCTCGAACAGCCTCAGGACAGCATTTCGGGTGAGTGCGACTTTGTCATGGCCCTTGTGTGAGCTGCCATGGGAAAACACTGTGCTTTGAATACTTCGAGGACCTCGTACCTGAAGTCACTCTGCCCGAGGAGAAAGTCAACATCTCACCATGCCGTGTCGCTAACGGCACGCCCAGCACGAACACAGGCCTGGAAGTAAGGCCCCGAGTGGCGGTGCAGAAGCGGAGGCGTGCAGCAGTTTCCATGAGGCGGTGGCCTCGGCTCTGGGCACCTTCAACGGCAGCAGGGTTTTCTGGACACCTAGGAGGCTGGCGCGGGCCCCCTGTTCCCGGCAGGAACACTGAGTACCGCCGGGCCCACCTGGGTCTGCTAAGCAACATCCAGGCCCGTAGCCCTTTAGAGCCCCTCTGTGTATGCCCAGCGTAGGGAAACGCGCTGCACTCCCCTTGGGAGCAGCTTAGGGTCCTCAGCACTCGCACACGTTCCCGGACACCGTTCTGGCACGTCCCACATGGCGTCGAAGTCTTACGCATTACCCTAGGCTGAGCTGAACTCAGAGAAACCCTCGGCTTCGCAGTCCACCTAGGACCTCCTGCCTGAAGTCACCGTGCCTCCCGGAGAGAGTCGGCTTGCGTTCTTACTGCCATGTACGTCCCCTTCCTCCTGTGGCACTGCAGGCTTTGAATAGCCACAGGCCCAGAGGAGCAGCTACGGCGTTCCTTGGCTGAGGCAGTTCGCTTGACGCAGAACACCCTACTTCGAGAAGTTGATTCAGGGAAGGAAACTCAGGGTGACCTGTGTCTCTTTGGGCTTGTGAGAAACCACGGGGATGTCTGCTGAGTGCGCCCACGGAAACGGGGGCCTGCTGCAAGTAGCCTTGCTTTCCCGTTTGGAAGGCTGCGTTCATGCTGCCTTGAAGCTACCTGACCTTCCCTGCTCTCGACAGGCCTGTTAGCCCTGTCAGAGTGCTTCGGGGAACGTTATGAGTCTGCTCTGTCTAAACCAGGTGCTTCCATGGCCGCGGCTCTGGTCCGCCTGACAAGCTCTAGAGCTAGAGGGAACCTCAATGTGACAAGCTGCCTCCAGCGTAGGCCCCTAGTAGCCGTGCAGAAAGGGAGGCAGGCAGCTGTCTCCATGAGTTCTCAGTCGCGTAGAGGCTTTATTTTAAAGGAAGTAGTACACTTTGGAGGACTCCTAGGCCTCTCGGGTATGCATCACTTTCCCTCCAAGTTCACCGAGTACCTCCAGACCCCTGTGGGGCGGCTGAGCAACTTCGAGGCCCATTGGTTGACCCCCGCCACACCACCCCCGGAGGCCCTCTGTGCGTGCCGCGCGATGGGCTACACACTGGACGTCCCTCGAGGAGCGCTACATTTCCAGAGCCCTCGAACAGCCTCAGGACAGCATTTCGGGTGAGTGCGACTTTGTCATGGCCCTTGTGTGAGCTGCCATGGGAAAACACTGTGCTTTGAATACTTCGAGGACATCGTACCTGAAGTCACTCTGCCCGAGGAGAAAGTCAGCATCTCACCATGCCGTGTCGCTAACGGCACGCCAGGCACGAACACAGGCCTGGAAGAAAGGCCCCGAGTGGCGGTGCAGAAGCGGAGGCGTGCAGCAGTTTCCATGAGGCGGTGGCCTCGGCTCTGGGCACCTTCAACGGCAGCAGGGTTTTCTGGACACCTAGGAGGCTGGCGCGGGCCCCCTGTTCCCGGCAGGAACACTGAGTACCGCCGGGCCCACCTGGGTCTGCTAAGCAACATCCAGGCCCGTAGCCCTTTAGAGCCCCTCTGTGGATGCCCAGCGTAGGGAAACGCGCTGCACTCCCCTTGGGAGCAGCTTAGGGTCCTCAGCACTCGCACACGTTCCCGGACACCGTTCTGGCACGTCCCACATGGCGTCGAAGTCTTACGCATTACCCTAGGCTGAGCTGAACTCAGAGAAACCCTCGGCTTCGCAGTCCACCTAGGACCTCCTGCCTGAAGTCACCGTGCCTCCCGGAGAGAGTCGGCTTGCGTTCTTACTGCCATGTACGTCCCCTTCCTCCTGTGGCACTGCAGGCTTTGAATAGCCACAGGCCCAGAGGAGCAGCTACGGCGTTCCTTGGCTGAGGCAGTTCGCTTGACGCAGAACACCCTACTTCGAGAAGTTGATTCAGGGAAGGAAACTCAGGGTGACCTGTGTCTCTTTGGGCTTGTGAGAAACCACGGGGATGTCTGCTGAGTGCGCCCACGGAAACGGGGGCCTGCTGCAAGTAGCCTTGCTTTCCCGTTTGGAAGGCTGCGTTCATGCTGCCTTGAAGCTACCTGACCTTCCCTGCTCTCGACAGGCCTGTTAGCCCTGTCAGAGTGCTTCGGGGAACGTTATGAGTCTGCTCTGTCTAAACCAGGTGCTTCCATGGCCGCGGCTCTGGTCCGCCTGACAAGCTCTAGAGCTAGAGGGAACCTCAACGTGACAAGCTGCCTCCAGCGTAGGCCCCTAGTAGCCGTGCAGAAAGGGAGGCAGGCAGCTGTCTCCATGAGTTCTCAGTCGCGTAGAGGCTTTATTTTAAAGGAAGTAGTACACTTTGGAGGACTCCTAGGCCTCTCGGGTATGCATCACTTTCCCTCCAAGTTCACCGAGTACCTCCAGACCCCTGTGGGGCGGCTGAGCAACTTCGAGGCCCATTGGTTGACCCCCGCCACACCACCCCCGGAGGCCCTCTGTGCGTGCCGCGCGATGGGCTACACACTGGACGTCCCTCGAGGAGCGCTACATTTCCAGAGCCCTCGAACAGCCTCAGGACAGCATTTCGGGTGAGTGCGACTTTGTCATGGCCCTTGTGTGAGCTGCCATGGGAAAACACTGTGCTTTGAATACTTCGAGGACATCGTACCTGAAGTCACTCTGCCCGAGGAGAAAGTCAGCATCTCACCATGCCGTGTCGCTAACGGCACGCCAGGCACGAACACAGGCCTGGAAGAAAGGCCCCGAGTGGCGGTGCAGAAGCGGAGGCGTGCAGCAGTTTCCATGAGGCGGTGGCCTCGGCTCTGGGCACCTTCAACGGCAGCAGGGTTTTCTGGACACCTAGGAGGCTGGCGCGGGCCCCCTGTTCCCGGCAGGAACACTGAGTACCGCCGGGCCCACCTGGGTCTGCTAAGCAACATCCAGGCCCGTAGCCCTTTAGAGCCCCTCTGTGGATGCCCAGCGTAGGGAAACGCGCTGCACTCCCCTTGGGAGCAGCTTAGGGTCCTCAGCACTCGCACACGTTCCCGGACACCGTTCTGGCACGTCCCACATGGCGTCGAAGTCTTACGCATTACCCTAGGCTGAGCTGAACTCAGAGAAACCCTCGGCTTCGCAGTCCACCTAGGACCTCCTGCCTGAAGTCACCGTGCTTCCCGGAGAGAGTCGGCTTGCGTTCTTACTGCCATGTACGTCCCCTTCCTCCTGTGGCACTGCAGGCTTTGAATAGCCACAGGCCCAGAGGAGCAGCTACGGCGTTCCTTGGCTGAGGCAGTTCGCTTGACGCAGAACACCCTACTTCGAGAAGTTGATTCAGGGAAGGAAACTCAGGGTGACCTGTGTCTCTTTGGGCTTGTGAGAAACCACGGGGATGTCTGCTGAGTGCGCCCACGGAAACGGGGGCCTGCTGCAAGTAGCCTTGCTTTCCCGTTTGGAAGGCTGCGTTCATGCTGCCTTGAAGCTACCTGACCTTCCCTGCTCTCGACAGGCCTGTTAGCCCTGTCAGAGTGCTTCGGGGAACGTTATGAGTCTGCTCTGTCTAAACCACGTGCTTCCATGGCCGCGGCTCTGGTCCGCCTGACAAGCTCTAGAGCTAGAGGGAACCTCAACGTAACAAGCTGCCTCCAGCGTAGGCCCCTAGTAGCCGTGCAGAAAGGGAGGCAGGCAGCTGTCTCCATGAGTTCTCAGTCGCTTAGCGGCTTTATTTTAAAGGAAGTGGTGCACTTTGGAGGACTCCTAGGCCTCTCGGGTATGCATCACTTTCCCTCCAAGTTCACCGAGTACCTCCAGACCCCTGTGGGGCGGCTGAGCAACTTCGAGGCCCATTGGTTGACCCCCCCCACACCACCCCCGGAGGCCCTCTGTGCGTGCCGCGCGATGGGCTACACACTGGACGTCCCTCGAGGAGCGCTACATTTCCAGAGCCCTCGAACAGCCTCAGGACAGCATTTCGGGTGAGTGCGACTTTGTCATGGCCCTTGTGTGAGCTGCCATGGGAAAACACTGTGCTTTGAATACTTCGAGGACATCGTACCTGAAGTCACTCTGCCCGAGGAGAAAGTCAGCATCTCACCATGCCGTGTCGCTAACGGCACGCCAGGCACGAACACAGGCCTGGAAGAAAGGCCCCGAGTGGCGGTGCAGAAGCGGAGGCGTGCAGCAGTTTCCATGAGGCGGTGGCCTCGGCTCTGGGCACCTTCAACGGCAGCAGGGTTTTCTGGACACCTAGGAGGCTGGCGCGGGCCCCCTGTTCCCGGCAGGAACACTGAGTACCGCCGGGCCCACCTGGGTCTGCTAAGCAACATCCAGGCCCGTAGCCCTTTAGAGCCCCTCTGTGGATGCCCAGCGTAGGGAAACGCGCTGCACTCCCCTTGGGAGCAGCTTAGGGTCCTCAGCACTCGCACACGTTCCCGGACACCGTTCTGGCACGTCCCACATGGCGTCGAAGTCTTACGCATTACCCTAGGCTGAGCTGAACTCAGAGAAACCCTCGGCTTCGCAGTCCACCTAGGACCTCCTGCCTGAAGTCACCGTGCCTCCCGGAGAGAGTCGGCTTGCGTTCTTACTGCCATGTACGTCCCCTTCCTCCTGTGGCACTGCAGGCTTTGAATAGCCACAGGCCCAGAGGAGCAGCTACGGCGTTCCTTGGCTGAGGCAGTTCGCTTGACGCAGAACACCCTACTTCGAGAAGTTGATTCAGGGAAGGAAACTCAGGGTGACCTGTGTCTCTTTGGGCTTGTGAGAAACCACGGGGATGTCTGCTGAGTGCGCCCACGGAAACGGGGGCCTGCTGCAAGTAGCCTTGCTTTCCCGTTTGGAAGGCTGCGTTCATGCTGCCTTGAAGCTACCTGACCTTCCCTGCTCTCGACAGGCCTGTTAGCCCTGTCAGAGTGCTTCGGGGAACGTTATGAGTCTGCTCTGTCTAAACCAGGTGCTTCCATGGCCGCGGCTCTGGTCCGCCTGACAAGCTCTAGAGCTAGAGGGAACCTCAACGTGACAAGCTGCCTCCAGCGTAGGCCCCTAGTAGCCGTGCAGAAAGGGAGGCAGGCAGCTGTCTCCATGAGTTCTCAGTCGCGTAGAGGCTTTATTTTAAAGGAAGTGGTGCACTTTGGAGGACTCCTAGGCCTCTCGGGTATGCATCACTTTCCCTCCAAGTTCACCGAGTACCTCCAGACCCCTGTGGGGCGGCTGAGCAACTTCGAGGCCCATTGGTTGACCCCCCCCACACCACCCCCGGAGGCCCTCTGTGCGTGCCGCGCGATGGGCTACACACTGGACGTCCCTCGAGGAGCGCTACATTTCCAGAGCCCTCGAACAGCCTCAGGACAGCATTTCGGGTGAGTGCGACTTTGTCATGGCCCTTGTGTGAGCTGCCATGGGAAAACACTGTGCTTTGAATACTTCGAGGACCTCGTACCTGAAGTCACTCTGCCCGAGGAGAAAGTCAGCATCTCACCATGCCGTGTCTCTAACGGCACGCCCGGCACGAACACAGGCCTGGAAGTAAGGCCCCGAGTGGCGGTGCAGAAGCGGAGGCGTGCAGCAGTTTCCATGAGGCGGTGGCCTCGGCTCTGGGCACCTTCAACGGCAGCAGGGTTTTCTGGACACCTAGGAGGCTGGCGCGGGCCCCCTGTTCCCGGCAGGAACACTGAGTACCGCCGGGCCCACCTGGGTCTGCTAAGCAACATCCAGGCCCGTAGCCCTTTAGAGCCCCTCTGTGGATGCCCAGCGTAGGGAAACGCGCTGCACTCCCCTTGGGAGCAGCTTAGGGTCCTCAGCACTCGCACACGTTCCCGGACACCGTTCTGGCACGTCTCACATGGCGTCGAAGTCTTACGCATTACCCTAGGCTGAGCTGAACTCAGAGAAACCCTCGGCTTCGCAGTCCACCTAGGACCTCCTGCCTGAAGTCACCGTGCCTCCCGGAGAGAGTCGGCTTGCGTTCTTACTGCCATGTACGTCCCCTTCCTCCTGTGGCACTGCAGGCTTTGAATAGCCACAGGCCCAGAGGAGCAGCTACGGCGTTCCTTGGCTGAGGCAGTTCGCTTGACGCAGAACACCCTACTTCGAGAAGTTGATTCAGGGAAGGAAACTCAGGGTGACCTGTGTCTCTTTGGGCTTGTGAGAAACCACGGGGATGTCTGCTGAGTGCGCCCACGGAAACGGGGGCCTGCTGCAAGTAGCCTTGCTTTCCCGTTTGGAAGGCTGCGTTCATGCTGCCTTGAAGCTACCTGACCTTCCCTGCTCTCGACAGGCCTGTTAGCCCTGTCAGAGTGCTTCGGGGAACGTTATGAGTCTGCTCTGTCTAAACCAGGTGCTTCCATGGCCGCGGCTCTGGTCCGCCTGACAAGCTGTAGAGCTAGAGGGAACCTCAACGTGACAAGCTGCCTCCAGCGTAGGCCCCTAGTAGCCGTGCAGAAAGGGAGGCAGGCAGCTGTCTCCATGAGTTCTCAGTCGCGTAGAGGCTTTATTTTAAAGGAAGTAGTACACTTTGGAGGACTCCTAGGCCTCTCGGGTATACATCACTTTCCCTCCAAGTTCACCGAGTACCTCCAGACCCCTGTGGGGCGGCTGAGCAACTTCGAGGCCCATTGGTTGACCCCCCCCCACACCACCCCCGGAGGCCCTCTGTGCGTGCCGCGCGATGGGCTACACACTGGACGTCCCTCGAGGAGCGCTACATTTCCAGAGCCCTCGAACAGCCTCAGGACAGCATTTCGGGTGAGTGCGACTTTGTCATGGCCCTTGTGTGAGCTGCCATGGGAAAACACTGTGCTTTGAATACTTCGAGGACATCGTACCTGAAGTCACTCTGCCCGAGGAGAAAGTCAGCATCTCACCATGCCGTGTCGCTAACGGCACGCCCGGCACGAACACAGGCCTGGAAGTAAGGCCCCGAGTGGCGGTGCAGAAGCGGAGGCGTGCAGCAGTTTCCATGAGGCGGTGGCCTCGGCTCTGGGCACCTTCAACGGCAGCAGGGTTTTCTGGACACCTAGGAGGCTGGCGCGGGCCCCCTGTTCCCGGCAGGAACACTGAGTACCGCCGGGCCCACCTGGGTCTGCTAAGCAACATCCAGGCCCGTAGCCCTTTAGAGCCCCTCTGTGGATGCCCAGCGTAGGGAAACGCGCTGCACTCCCCTTGGGAGCAGCTTAGGGTCCTCAGCACTCGCACACGTTCCCGGACACCGTTCTGGCACGTCCCACATGGCGTCGAAGTCTTACGCATTACCCTAGGCTGAGCTGAACTCAGAGAAACCCTCGGCTTCGCAGTCCACCTAGGACCTCCTGCCTGAAGTCACCGTGCCTCCCGGAGAGAGTCGGCTTGCGTTCTTACTGCCATGTACGTCCCCTTCCTCCTGTGGCACTGCAGGCTTTGAATAGCCACAGGCCCAGAGGAGCAGCTACGGCGTTCCTTGGCTGAGGCAGTTCGCTTGACGCAGAACACCCTACTTCGAGAAGTTGATTCAGGGAAGGAAACTCAGGGTGACCTGTGTCTCTTTGGGCTTGTGAGAAACCACGGGGATGTCTGCTGAGTGCGCCCACGGAAACGGGGGCCTGCTGCAAGTAGCCTTGCTTTCCCGTTTGGAAGGCTGCGTTCATGCTGCCTTGAAGCTACCTGACCTTCCCTGCTCTCGACAGGCCTGTTAGCCCTGTCAGAGTGCTTCGGGGAACGTTATGAGTCTGCTCTGTCTAAACCAGGTGCTTCCATGGCCGCGGCTCTGGTCCGCCTGACAAGCTCTAGAGCTAGAGGGAACCTCAACGTGACAAGCTGCCTCCAGCGTAGGCCCCTAGTAGCCGTGCAGAAAGGGAGGCAGGCAGCTGTCTCCATGAGTTCTCAGTCGCGTAGAGGCTTTATTTTAAAGGAAGTGGTACACTTTGGAGGACTCCTAGGCCTCTCGGGTATGCATCACTTTCCCTCCAAGTTCACCGAGTACCTCCAGACCCCTGTGGGGCGGCTGAGCAACTTCGAGGCCCATTGGTTGACCCCCCCCACACCACCCCCGGAGGCCCTCTGTGCGTGCCGCGCGATGGGCTACACACTGGACGTCCCTCGAGGAGCGCTACATTTCCAGAGCCCTCGAACAGCCTCAGGACAGCATTTCGGGTGAGTGCGACTTTGTCATGGCCCTTGTGTGAGCTGCCATGGGAAAACACTGTGCTTTGAATACTTCGAGGACATCGTACCTGAAGTCACTCTGCCCGAGGAGAAAGTCAGCATCTCACCATGCCGTGTCGCTAACGGCACGCCCAGCACGAACACAGGCCTGGAAGAAAGGCCCCGAGTGGCGGTGCAGAAGCGGAGGCGTGCAGCAGTTTCCATGAGGCGGTGGCCTCGGCTCTGGGCACCTTCAACGGCAGCAGGGTTTTCTGGACACCTAGGAGGCTGGCGCGGGCCCCCTGTTCCCGGCAGGAACACTGAGTACCGCCGGGCCCACCTGGGTCTGCTAAGCAACATCCAGGCCCGTAGCCCTTTAGAGCCCCTCTGTGGATGCCCAGCGTAGGGAAACGCGCTGCACTCCCCTTGGGAGCAGCTTAGGGTCCTCAGCACTCGCACACGTTCCCGGACACCGTTCTGGCACGTCCCACATGGCGTCGAAGTCTTACGCATTACCCTAGGCTGAGCTGAACTCAGAGAAACCCTCGGCTTCGCAGTCCACCTAGGACCTCCTGCCTGAAGTCACCGTGCTTCCCGGAGAGAGTCGGCTTGCGTTCTTACTGCCATGTACGTCCCCTTCCTCCTGTGGCACTGCAGGCTTTGAATAGCCACAGGCCCAGAGGAGCAGCTACGGCGTTCCTTGACTGAGGCAGTTCGCTTGACGCAGAACACCCTACTTCGAGAAGTTGATTCAGGGAAGGAAACTCAGGGTGACCTGTGTCTCTTTGGGCTTGTGAGAAACCACGGGGATGTCTGCTGAGTGCGCCCACGGAAACGGGGGCCTGCTGCAAGTAGCCTTGCTTTCCCGTTTGGAAGGCTGCGTTCATGCTGCCTTGAAGCTACCTGACCTTCCCTGCTCTCGACAGGCCTGTTAGCCCTGTCAGAGTGCTTCGGGGAACGTTATGAGTCTGCTCTGTCTAAACCACGTGCTTCCATGGCCGCGGCTCTGGTCCGCCTGACAAGCTCTAGAGCTAGAGGGAACCTCAACGTGACAAGCTGCCTCCAGCGTAGGCCCCTAGTAGCCGTGCAGAAAGGGAGGCAGGCAGCTGTCTCCATGAGTTCTCAGTCGCGTAGAGGCTTTATTTTAAAGGAAGTAGTACACTTTGGAGGACTCCTAGGCCTCTCGGGTATGCATCACTTTCCCTCCAAGTTCACCGAGTACCTCCAGACCCCTGTGGGGCGGCTGAGCAACTTCGAGGCCCACTGGTTGACCCCCCCCCACACCACCCCCGGAGGCCCTCTGTGCGTGCCGCGCGATGGGCTACACACTGGACGTCCCTCGAGGAGCGCCACATTTCCAGAGCCCTCGAACAGCCTCAGGACAGCATTTCGGGTGAGTGCGACTTTGTCATGGCCCTTGTGTGAGCTGCCATGGGAAAACACTGTGCTTTGAATACTTCGAGGACATCGTACCTGAAGTCACTCTGCCCGAGGAGAAAGTCAGCATCTCACCATGCCGTGTCGCTAACGGCACGCCAGGCACGAACAAAGGCCTGGAAGCAAGGCCACGAGTGGCGGTGCAGAAGCGGAGGCGTGCAGCAGTTTCCATGAGGCGGTGGCCTCGGCTCTGGGCACCTTCAACGGCAGCAGGGTTTTCTGGACACCTAGGAGGCTGGCGCGGGCCCCCTGTTCCCGGCAGGAACACTGAGTACCGCCAGGCCCACCTGGGTCTGCTAAGCAACATCCAGGCCCGTAGCCCTTTAGAGCCCCTCTGTGTATGCCCAGCGTAGGGAAACGCGCTGCACTCCCCTTGGGAGCAGCTTAGGGTCCTCAGCACTCGCACACGTTCCCGGACACCGTTCTGGCACGTCCCACATGGCGTCGAAGTCTTACGCATTACCCTAGGCTGAGCTGAACTCAGAGAAACCCTCGGCTTCGCAGTCCACCTAGGACCTCCTGCCTGAAGTCACCGTGCCTCCCGGAGAGAGTCGGCTTGCGTTCTTACTGCCATGTACGTCCCCTTCCTCCTGTGGCACTGCAGGCTTTGAATAGCCACAGGCCCAGAGGAGCAGCTACGGCGTTCCTTGGCTGAGGCAGTTCGCTTGACGCAGAACACCCTACTTCGAGAAGTTGATTCAGGGAAGGAAACTCAGGGTGACCTGTGTCTCTTTGGGCTTGTGAGAAACCACGGGGATGTCTGCTGAGTGCGCCCACGGAAACGGGGGCCTGCTGCAAGTAGCCTTGCTTTCCCGTTTGGAAGGCTGCGTTCATGCTGCCTTGAAGCTACCTGACCTTCCCTGCTCTCGACAGGCCTGTTAGCCCTGTCAGAGTGCTTCGGGGAACGTTATGAGTCTGCTCTGTCTAAACCAGGTGCTTCCATGGCCGCGGCTCTGGTCCGCCTGACAAGCTCTAGAGCTAGAGGGAGCCTCAACGTGACAAGCTGCCTCCAGCGTAGGCCCCTAGTAGCCGTGCAGAAAGGGAGGCAGGCAGCTGTCTCCATGAGTTCTCAGTTGCTTAGCGGCTTTATTTTAAAGGAAGTGGTGCACTTTGGAGGACTCCTAGGCCTCTCGGGTATGCATCACTTTCCCTCCAAGTTCACCGAGTACCTCCAGACCCCTGTGGGGCGGCTGAGCAACTTCGAGGCCCATTGGTTGACCCCCCCCCACACCACCCCCGGAGGCCCTCTGTGCGTGCCGCGCGATGGGCTACACACTGGACGTCCCTCGAGGAGCGCTACATTTCCAGAGCCCTCGAACAGCCTCAGGACAGCATTTCGGGTGAGTGCGACTTTGTCATGGCCCTTGTGTGAGCTGCCATGGGAAAACACTGTGCTTTGAATACTTCGAGGACCTCGTACCTGAAGTCACTCTGCCCGAGGAGAAAGTCAGCATCTCACCATGCCGTGTCTCTAACGGCACGCCCAGCACGAACACAGGCCTGGAAGTAAGGCCCCGAGTGGCAGTGCAGAAGCGGAGGCGTGCAGCAGTTTCCATGAGGCGGTGGCCTCGGCTCTGGGCACCTTCAACGGCAGCAGGGTTTTCTGGACACCTAGGAGGCTGGCGCGGGCCCCCTGTTCCCGGCAGGAACACTGAGTACCGCCGGGCCCACCTGGGTCTGCTAAGCAACATCCAGGCCCGTAGCCCTTTAGAGCCCCTCTGTGTATGCCCAGCGTAGGGAAACGCGCTGCACTCCCCTTGGGAGCAGCTTAGGGTCCTCAGCACTCGCACACGTTCCCGGACACCGTTCTGGCACGTCCCACATGGCGTCGAAGTCTTACGCATTACCCTAGGCTGAGCTGAACTCAGAGAAACCCTCGGCTTCGCAGTCCACCTAGGACCTCCTGCCTGAAGTCACCGTGCTTCCCGGAGAGAGTCGGCTTGCGTTCTTACTGCCATGTACGTCCCCTTCCTCCTGTGGCACTGCAGGCTTTGAATAGCCACAGGCCCAGAGGAGCAGCTACGGCGTTCCTTGGCTGAGGCAGTTCGCTTGACGCAGAACACCCTACTTCGAGAAGTTGATTCAGGGAAGGAAACTCAGGGTGACCTGTGTCTCTTTGGGCTTGTGAGAAACCACGGGGATGTCTGCTGAGTGCGCCCACGGAAACGGGGGCCTGCTGCAAGTAGCCTTGCTTTCCCGTTTGGAAGGCTGCGTTCATGCTGCCTTGAAGCTACCTGACCTTCCCTGCTCTCGACAGGCCTGTTAGCCCTGTCAGAGTGCTTCGGGGAACGTTATGAGTCTGCTCTGTCTAAACCACGTGCTTCCATGGCCGCGGCTCTGGTCCGCCTGACAAGCTCTAGAGCTAGAGGGAACCTCAACGTGACAAGCTGCCTCCAGCGTAGGCCCCTAGTAGCCGTGCAGAAAGGGAGGCAGGCAGCTGTCTCCATGAGTTCTCAGTCGCGTAGAGGCTTTATTTTAAAGGAAGTAGTACACTTTGGAGGACTCCTAGGCCTCTCGGGTATGCATCACTTTCCCTCCAAGTTCACCGAGTACCTCCAGACCCCTGTGGGGCGGCTGAGCAACTTCGAGGCCCATTGGTTGACCCCCGCCACACCACCCCCGGAGGCCCTCTGTGCGTGCCGCGCGATGGGCTACACACTGGACGTCCCTCGAGGAGCGCTACATTTCCAGAGCCCTCGAACAGCCTCAGGACAGCATTTCGGGTGAGTGCGACTTTGTCATGGCCCTTGTGTGAGCTGCCATGGGAAAACACTGTGCTTTGAATACTTCGAGGACATCGTACCTGAAGTCACTCTGCCCGAGGAGAAAGTCAGCATCTCACCATGCCGTGTCGCTAACGGCACGCCCAGCACGAACACAGGCCTGGAAGAAAGGCCCCGAGTGGCGGTGCAGAAGCGGAGGCGTGCAGCAGTTTCCATGAGGCGGTGGCCTCGGCTCTGGGCACCTTCAACGGCAGCAGGGTTTTCTGGACACCTAGGAGGCTGGCGCGGGCCCCCTGTTCCCGGCAGGAACACTGAGTACCGCCGGGCCCACCTGGGTCTGCTAAGCAACATCCAGGCCCGTAGCCCTTTAGAGCCCCTCTGTGTATGCCCAGAGTAGGGAAACGCGCTGCACTCCCCTTGGGAGCAGCTTAGGGTCCTCAGCACTCGCACACGTTCCCGGACACCGTTCTGGCACGTCCCACATGGCGTCGAAGTCTTACGCATTACCCTAGGCTGAGCTGAACTCAGGGAAACCCTCGGCTTCGCAGTCCACCTAGGACCTCCTGCCTGAAGTCACCGTGCCTCCCGGAGAGAGTCGGCTTGCGTTCTTACTGCCATGTACGTCCCCTTCCTCCTGTGGCACTGCAGGCTTTGAATAGCCACAGGCCCAGAGGAGCAGCTACGGCGTTCCTTGGCTGAGGCAGTTCGCTTGACGCAGAACACCCTACTTCGAGAAGTTGATTCAGGGAAGGAAACTCAGGGTGACCTGTGTCTCTTTGGGCTTGTGAGAAACCACGGGGATGTCTGCTGAGTGCGCCCACGGAAACGGGGGCCTGCTGCAAGTAGCCTTGCTTTCCCGTTTGGAAGGCTGCGTTCATGCTGCCTTGAAGCTACCTGACCTTCCCTGCTCTCGACAGGCCTGTTAGCCCTGTCAGAGTGCTTCGGGGAACGTTATGAGTCTGCTCTGTCTAAACCAGGTGCTTCCATGGCCGCGGCTCTGGTCCGCCTGACAAGCTCTAGAGCTAGAGGGAACCTCAACGTGACAAGCTGCCTCCAGCGTAGGCCCCTAGTAGCCGTGCAGAAAGGGAGGCAGGCAGCTGTCTCCATGAGTTCTCAGTCGCGTAGAGGCTTTATTTTAAAGGAAGTAGTACACTTTGGAGGACTCCTAGGCCTCTCGGGTATGCATCACTTTCCCTCCAAGTTCACCGAGTACCTCCAGACCCCTGTGGGGCGGCTGAGCAACTTCGAGGCCCACTGGTTGACCCCCCCACACACCACCCCCGGAGGCCCTCTGTGCGTGCCGCGCGATGGGCTACACACTGGACGTCCCTCGAGGAGCGCTACATTTCCAGAGCCCTCGAACAGCCTCAGGACAGCATTTCGGGTGAGTGCGACTTTGTCATGGCCCTTGTGTGAGCTGCCATGGGAAAACACTGTGCTTTGAATACTTCGAGGACATCGTACCTGAAGTCACTCTGCCCGAGGAGAAAGTCAGCATCTCACCATGCCGTGTCGCTAACGGCACGCCAGGCACGAACACAGGCCTGGAAGCAAGGCCCCGAGTGGCGGTGCAGAAGCGGAGGCGTGCAGCAGTTTCCATGAGGCGGTGGCCTCGGCTCTGGGCACCTTCAACGGCAGCAGGGTTTTCTGGACACCTAGGAGGCTGGCGCGGGCCCCCTGTTCCCGGCAGGAACACTGAGTACCGCCAGGCCCACCTGGGTCTGCTAAGCAACATCCAGGCCCGTAGCCCTTTAGAGCCCCTCTGTGTATGCCCAGCGTAGGGAAACGCGCTGCACTCCCCTTGGGAGCAGCTTAGGGTCCTCAGCACTCGCACACGTTCCCGGACACCGTTCTGGCACGTCCCACATGGCGTCGAAGTCTTACGCATTACCCTAGGCTGAGCTGAACTCAGAGAAACCCTCGGCTTCGCAGTCCACCTAGGACCTCCTGCCTGAAGTCACCGTGCCTCCCGGAGAGAGTCGGCTTGCGTTCTTACTGCCATGTACGTCCCCTTCCTCCTGTGGCACTGCAGGCTTTGAATAGCCACAGGCCCAGAGGAGCAGCTACGGCGTTCCTTGGCTGAGGCAGTTCACTTGACGCAGAACACCCTACTTCGAGAAGTTGATTCAGGGAAGGAAACTCAGGGTGACCTGTGTCTCTTTGGGCTTGTGAGAAACCACGGGGATGTCTGCTGAGTGCGCCCACGGAAACGGGGGCCTGCTGCAAGTAGCCTTGCTTTCCCGTTTGGAAGGCTGCGTTCATGCTGCCTTGAAGCTACCTGACCTTCCCTGCTCTCGACAGGCCTGTTAGCCCTGTCAGAGTGCTTCGGGGAACGTTATGAGTCTGCTCTGTCTAAACCAGGTGCTTCCATGGCCGCGGCTCTGGTCCGCCTGACAAGCTCTAGAGCTAGAGGGAACCTCAACGTGACAAGCTGCCTCCAGCGTAGGCCCCTAGTAGCCGTGCAGAAAGGGAGGCAGGCAGCTGTCTCCATGAGTTCTCAGTCGCGTAGAGGCTTTATTTTAAAGGAAGTAGTACACTTTGGAGGACTCCTAGGCCTCTCGGGTATGCATCACTTTCCCTCCAAGTTCACCGAGTACCTCCAGACCCCTGTGGGGCGGCTGAGCAACTTCGAGGCCCATTGGTTGACCCCCGCCACACCACCCCCGGAGGCCCTCTGTGCGTGCCGCGCGATGGGCTACACACTGGACGTCCCTCGAGGAGCGCTACATTTCCAGAGCCCTCGAACAGCCTCAGGACAGCATTTCGGGTGAGTGCGACTTTGTCATGGCCCTTGTGTGAGCTGCCATGGGAAAACACTGTGCTTTGAATACTTCGAGGACATCGTACCTGAAGTCACTCTGCCCGAGGAGAAAGTCAGCATCTCACCATGCCGTGTCGCTAACGGCACGCCCAGCACGAACACAGGCCTGGAAAAAAGGCCCCGAGTGGCGGTGCAGAAGCGGAGGCGTGCAGCAGTTTCCATGAGGCGGTGGCCTCGGCTCTGGGCACCTTCAACGGCAGCAGGGTTTTCTGGACACCTAGGAGGCTGGCGCGGGCCCCCTGTTCCCGGCAGGAACACTGAGTACCGCCGGGCCCACCTGGGTCTGCTAAGCAACATCCAGGCCCGTAGCCCTTTAGAGCCCCTCTGTGTATGCCCAGCGTAGGGAAACGCGCTGCACTCCCCTTGGGAGCAGCTTAGGGTCCTCAGCACTCGCACACGTTCCCGGACACCGTTCTGGCACGTCCCACATGGCGTCGAAGTCTTACGCATTACCCTAGGCTGAGCTGAACTCAGGGAAACCCTCGGCTTCGCAGTCCACCTAGGACCTCCTGCCTGAAGTCACCGTGCCTCCCGGAGAGAGTCGGCTTGCGTTCTTACTGCCATGTACGTCCCCTTCCTCCTGTGGCACTGCAGGCTTTGAATAGCCACAGGCCCAGAGGAGCAGCTACGGCGTTCCTTGGCTGAGGCAGTTCGCTTGACGCAGAACACCCTACTTCGAGAAGTTGATTCAGGGAAGGAAACTCAGGGTGACCTGTGTCTCTTTGGGCTTGTGAGAAACCACGGGGATGTCTGCTGAGTGCGCCCACGGAAACGGGGGCCTGCTGCAAGTAGCCTTGCTTTCCCGTTTGGAAGGCTGCGTTCATGCTGCCTTGAAGCTACCTGACCTTCCCTGCTCTCGACAGGCCTGTTAGCCCTGTCAGAGTGCTTCGGGGAACGTTATGAGTCTGCTCTGTCTAAAGCAGGTGCTTCCATGGCCGCGGCTCTGGTCCGCCTGACAAGCTCTAGAGCTAGAGGGAACCTCAACGTGACAAGCTGCCTCCAGCGTAGGCCCCTAGTAGCCGTGCAGAAAGGGAGGCAGGCAGCTGTCTCCATGAGTTCTCAGTCGCGTAGAGGCTTTATTTTAAAGGAAGTAGTACACTTTGGAGGACTCCTAGGCCTCTCGGGTATGCATCACTTTCCCTCCAAGTTCACCGAGTACCTCCAGACCCCTGTGGGGCGGCTGAGCAACTTCGAGGCCCATTGGTTGACCCCCCCCCACACCACCCCCGGAGGCCCTCTGTGCGTGCCGCGCGATGGGCTACACACTGGACGTCCCTCGAGGAGCGCTACATTTCCAGAGCCCTCGAACAGCCTCAGGACAGCATTTCGGGTGAGTGCGACTTTGTCATGGCCCTTGTGTGAGCTGCCATGGGAAAACACGGTGCTTTGAATACTTCGAGGACATCGTACCTGAAGTCACTCTGCCCGAGGAGAAAGTCAGCATCTCACCATGCCGTGTCGCTAACGGCACGCCCAGCACGAACACAGGCCTGGAAGCAAGGCCCCGAGTGGCGGTGCAGAAGCGGAGGCGTGCAGCAGTTTCCATGAGGCGGTGGCCTCGGCTCTGGGCACCTTCAACGGCAGCAGGGTTTTCTGGACACCTAGGAGGCTGGCGCGGGCCCCCTGTTCCCGGCAGGAACACTGAGTACCGCCAGGCCCACCTGGGTCTGCTAAGCAACATCCAGGCCCGTAGCCCTTTAGAGCCCCTCTGTGGATGCCCAGCGTAGGGAAACGCGCTGCACTCCCCTTGGGAGCAGCTTAGGGTCCTCAGCACTCGCACACGTTCCCGGACACCGTTCTGGCACGTCCCACATGGCGTCGAAGTCTTACGCATTACCCTAGGCTGAGCTGAACTCAGGGAAACCCTCGGCTTCGCAGTCCACCTAGGACCTCCTGCCTGAAGTCACCGTGCCTCCCGGAGAGAGTCGGCTTGCGTTCTTACTGCCATGTACGTCCCCTTCCTCCTGTGGCACTGCAGGCTTTGAATAGCCACAGGCCCAGAGGAGCAGCTACGGCGTTCCTTGGCTGAGGCAGTTCGCTTGACGCAGAACACCCTACTTCGAGAAGTTGATTCAGGGAAGGAAACTCAGGGTGACCTGTGTCTCTTTGGGCTTGTGAGAAACCACGGGGATGTCTGCTGAGTGCGCCCACGGAAACGGGGGCCTGCTGCAAGTAGCCTTGCTTTCCCGTTTGGAAGGCTGCGTTCATGCTGCCTTGAAGCTACCTGACCTTCCCTGCTCTCGACAGGCCTGTTAGCCCTGTCAGAGTGCTTCGGGGAACGTTATGAGTCTGCTCTGTCTAAACCAGGTGCTTCCATGGCCGCGGCTCTGGTCCGCCTGACAAGCTCTAGAGCTAGAGGGAACCTCAACGTGACAAGCTGCCTCCAGCGTAGGCCCCTAGTAGCCGTGCAGAAAGGGAGGCAGGCAGCTGTCTCCATGAGTTCTCAGTCGCGTAGAGGCTTTATTTTAAAGGAAGTAGTACACTTTGGAGGACTCCTAGGCCTCTCGGGTATGCATCACTTTCCCTCCAAGTTCACCGAGTACCTCCAGACCCCTGTGGGGCGGCTGAGCAACTTCGAGGCCCATTGGTTGACCCCCCCACACACCACCCCCGGAGGCCCTCTGTGCGTGCCGCGCGATGGGCTACACACTGGACGTCCCTCGAGGAGCGCTACATTTCCAGAGCCCTCGAACAGCCTCAGGACAGCATTTCGGGTGAGTGCGACTTTGTCATGGCCCTTGTGTGAGCTGCCATGGGAAAACACTGTGCTTTGAATACTTCGAGGACATCGTACCTGAAGTCACTCTGCCCGAGGAGAAAGTCAGCATCTCACCATGCCGTGTCGCTAACGGCACGCCCAGCACGAACACAGGCCTGGAAGAAAGGCCCCGAGTGGCGGTGCAGAAGCGGAGGCGTGCAGCAGTTTCCATGAGGCGGTGGCCTCGGCTCTGGGCACCTTCAACGGCAGCAGGGTTTTCTGGACACCTAGGAGGCTGGCGCGGGCCCCCTGTTCCCGGCAGGAACACTGAGTACCGCCGGGCCCACCTGGGTCTGCTAAGCAACATCCAGGCCCGTAGCCCTTTAGAGCCCCTCTGTGTATGCCCAGCGTAGGGAAACGCGCTGCACTCCCCTTGGGAGCAGCTTAGGGTCCTCAGCACTCGCACACGTTCCCGGACACCGTTCTGGCACGTCCCACATGGCGTCGAAGTCTTACGCATTACCCTAGGCTGAGCTGAACTCAGGGAAACCCTCGGCTTCGCAGTCCACCTAGGACCTCCTGCCTGAAGTCACCGTGCCTCCCGGAGAGAGTCGGCTTGCGTTCTTACTGCCATGTACGTCCCCTTCCTCCTGTGGCACTGCAGGCTTTGAATAGCCACAGGCCCAGAGGAGCAGCTACGGCGTTCCTTGGCTGAGGCAGTTCGCTTGACGCAGAACACCCTACTTCGAGAAGTTGATTCAGGGAAGGAAACTCAGGGTGACCTGTGTCTCTTTGGGCTTGTGAGAAACCACGGGGATGTCTGCTGAGTGCGCCCACGGAAACGGGGGCCTGCTGCAAGTAGCCTTGCTTTCCCGTTTGGAAGGCTGCGTTCATGCTGCCTTGAAGCTACCTGACCTTCCCTGCTCTCGACAGGCCTGTTAGCCCTGTCAGAGTGCTTCGGGGAACGTTATGAGTCTGCTCTGTCTAAAGCAGGTGCTTCCATGGCCGCGGCTCTGGTCCGCCTGACAAGCTCTAGAGCTAGAGGGAACCTCAACGTGACAAGCTGCCTCCAGCGTAGGCCCCTAGTAGCCGTGCAGAAAGGGAGGCAGGCAGCTGTCTCCATGAGTTCTCAGTCGCGTAGAGGCTTTATTTTAAAGGAAGTAGTACACTTTGGAGGACTCCTAGGCCTCTCGGGTATGCATCACTTTCCCTCCAAGTTCACCGAGTACCTCCAGACCCCTGTGGGGCGGCTGAGCAACTTCGAGGCCCATTGGTTGACCCCCCCCCACACCACCCCCGGAGGCCCTCTGTGCGTGCCGCGCGATGGGCTACACACTGGACGTCCCTCGAGGAGCGCTACATTTCCAGAGCCCTCGAACAGCCTCAGGACAGCATTTCGGGTGAGTGCGACTTTGTCATGGCCCTTGTGTGAGCTGCCATGGGAAAACACGGTGCTTTGAATACTTCGAGGACATCGTACCTGAAGTCACTCTGCCCGAGGAGAAAGTCAGCATCTCACCATGCCGTGTCGCTAACGGCACGCCCAGCACGAACACAGGCCTGGAAGAAAGGCCCCGAGTGGCGGTGCAGAAGCGGAGGCGTGCAGCAGTTTCCATGAGGCGGTGGCCTCGGCTCTGGGCACCTTCAACGGCAGCAGGGTTTTCTGGACACCTAGGAGGCTGGCGCGGGCCCCCTGTTCCCGGCAGGAACACTGAGTACCGCCAGGCCCACCTGGGTCTGCTAAGCAACATCCAGGCCCGTAGCCCTTTAGAGCCCCTCTGTGGATGCCCAGCGTAGGGAAACGCGCTGCACTCCCCTTGGGAGCAGCTTAGGGTCCTCAGCACTCGCACACGTTCCCGGACACCGTTCTGGCACGTCCCACATGGCGTCGAAGTCTTACGCATTACCCTAGGCTGAGCTGAACTCAGAGAAACCCTCGGCTTCGCAGTCCACCTAGGACCTCCTGCCTGAAGTCACCGTGCCTCCCGGAGAGAGTCGGCTTGCGTTCTTACTGCCATGTACGTCCCCTTCCTCCTGTGGCACTGCAGGCTTTGAATAGCCACAGGCCCAGAGGAGCAGCTACGGCGTTCCTTGGCTGAGGCAGTTCGCTTGACGCAGAACACCCTACTTCGAGAAGTTGATTCAGGGAAGGAAACTCAGGGTGACCTGTGTCTCTTTGGGCTTGTGAGAAACCACGGGGATGTCTGCTGAGTGCGCCCACGGAAACGGGGGCCTGCTGCAAGTAGCCTTGCTTTCCCGTTTGGAAGGCTGCGTTCATGCTGCCTGGAAGCTACCTGACCTTCCCTGCTCTCGACAGGCCTGTTAGCCCTGTCAGAGTGCTTCGGGGAACGTTATGAGTCTGCTCTGTCTAAAGCAGGTGCTTCCATGGCCGCGGCTCTGGTCCGCCTGACAAGCTCTAGAGCTAGAGGGAACCTCAACGTGACAAGCTGCCTCCAGCGTAGGCCCCTAGTAGCCGTGCAGAAAGGGAGGCAGGCAGCTGTCTCCATGAGTTCTCAGTCGCGTAGAGGCTTTATTTTAAAGGAAGTAGTACACTTTGGAGGACTCCTAGGCCTCTCGGGTATGCATCACTTTCCCTCCAAGTTCACCGAGTACCTCCAGACCCCTGTGGGGCGGCTGAGCAACTTCGAGGCCCATTGGTTGACCCCCCCCCACACACCACCCCCGGAGGCCCTCTGTGCGTGCCGCGCGATGGGCTACACACTGGACGTCCCTCGAGGAGCGCTACATTTCCAGAGCCCTCGAACAGCCTCAGGACAGCATTTCGGGTGAGTGCGACTTTGTCATGGCCCTTGTGTGAGCTGCCATGGGAAAACACTGTGCTTTGAATACTTCGAGGACCTCGTACCTGAAGTCACTCTGCCCGAGGAGAAAGTCAGCATCTCACCATGCCGTGTCGCTAACGGCACGCCCAGCACGAACACAGGCCTGGAAGTAAGGCCCCGAGTGGCGGTGCAGAAGCGGAGGCGTGCAGCAGTTTCCATGAGGCGGTGGCCTCGGCTCTGGGCACCTTCAACGGCAGCAGGGTTTTCTGGACACCTAGGAGGCTGGCGCGGGCCCCCTGTTCCCGGCAGGAACACTGAGTACCGCCGGGCCCACCTGGGTCTGCTAAGCAACATCCAGGCCCGTAGCCCTTTAGAGCCCCTCTGTGTATGCCCAGCGTAGGGAAACGCGCTGCACTCCCCTTGGGAGCAGCTTAGGGTCCTCAGCACTCGCACACGTTCCCGGACACCGTTCTGGCACGTCCCACATGGCGTCGAAGTCTTACGCATTACCCTAGGCTGAGCTGAACTCAGAGAAACCCTCGGCTTCGCAGTCCACCTAGGACCTCCTGCCTGAAGTCACCGTGCCTCCCGGAGAGAGTCGGCTTGCGTTCTTACTGCCATGTACGTCCCCTTCCTCCTGTGGCACTGCAGGCTTTGAATAGCCACAGGCCCAGAGGAGCAGCTACGGCGTTCCTTGGCTGAGGCAGTTCGCTTGACGCAGAACACCCTACTTCGAGAAGTTGATTCAGGGAAGGAAACTCAGGGTGACCTGTGTCTCTTTGGGCTTGTGAGAAACCACGGGGATGTCTGCTGAGTGCGCCCACGGAAACGGGGGCCTGCTGCAAGTAGCCTTGCTTTCCCGTTTGGAAGGCTGCGTTCATGCTGCCTTGAAGCTACCTGACCTTCCCTGCTCTCGACAGGCCTGTTAGCCCTGTCAGAGTGCTTCGGGGAACGTTATGAGTCTGCTCTGTCTAAACCAGGTGCTTCCATGGCCGCGGCTCTGGTCCGCCTGACAAGCTCTAGAGCTAGAGGGAACCTCAACGTGACAAGCTGCCTCCAGCGTAGGCCCCTAGTAGCCGTGCAGAAAGGGAGGCAGGCAGCTGTCTCCATGAGTTCTCAGTCACTTAGCGGCTTTATTTTAAAGGAAGTGGTGCACTTTGGAGGACTCCTAGGCCTCTCGGGTATGCATCACTTTCCCTCCAAGTTCACCGAGTACCTCCAGACCCCTGTGGGGCGGCTGAGCAACTTCGAGGCCCATTGGTTGACCCCCCCCACACCACCCCCGGAGGC
The DNA here is from genome assembly GCF_949774975.1 of Lagenorhynchus albirostris. Classification (NCBI taxonomy): domain Eukaryota; kingdom Metazoa; phylum Chordata; class Mammalia; order Artiodactyla; family Delphinidae; genus Lagenorhynchus; species Lagenorhynchus albirostris. The sequence continues at coordinate 74,658,607 of NC_083105.1, forward strand.
CCTCTGTGCGTGCCGCGCGATGGGCTACACACTGGACGTCCCTCGAGGAGCGCTACATTTCCAGAGCCCTCGAACAGCCTCAGGACAGCATTTCGGGTGAGTGCAACTTTGTCATGGCCCTTGTGTGAGCTGCCATGGGAAAACACGGTGCTTTGAATACTTCGAGGACCTCGTACCTGAAGTCACTCTGCCCGAGGAGAAAGTCAGCATCTCACCATGCCGTGTCTCTAACGGCACGCCCAGCACGAACACAGGCCTGGAAGAAAGGCCCCGAGTGGCGGTGCAGAAGCGGAGGCGTGCAGCAGTTTCCATGAGGCGGTGGCCTCGGCTCTGGGCACCTTCAACGGCAGCAGGGTTTTCTGGACACCTAGGAGGCTGGCGCGGGCCCCCTGTTCCTGGCAGGAACACTGAGTACCGCCGGGCCCACCTGGGTCTGCTAAGCAACATCCAGGCCCGTAGCCCTTTAGAGCCCCTCTGTGTATGCCCAGCGTAGGGAAACGCGCTGCACTCCCCTTGGGAGCAGCTTAGGGTCCTCAGCACTCGCACACGTTCCCGGACACCGTTCTGGCACGTCCCACATGGCGTCGAAGTCTTACGCATTACCCTAGGCTGAGCTGAACTCAGGGAAACCCTCGGCTTCGCAGTCCACCTAGGACCTCCTGCCTGAAGTCACCGTGCCTCCCGGAGAGAGTCGGCTTGCGTTCTTACTGCCATGTACGTCCCCTTCCTCCTGTGGCACTGCAGGCTTTGAATAGCCACAGGCCCAGAGGAGCAGCTACGGCGTTCCTTGGCTGAGGCAGTTCGCTTGACGCAGAACACCCTACTTCGAGAAGTTGATTCAGGGAAGGAAACTCAGGGTGACCTGTGTCTCTTTGGGCTTGTGAGAAACCACGGGGATGTCTGCTGAGTGCGCCCACGGAAACGGGGGCCTGCTGCAAGTAGCCTTGCTTTCCCGTTTGGAAGGCTGCGTTCATGCTGCCTTGAAGCTACCTGACCTTCCCTGCTCTCGACAGGCCTGTTAGCCCTGTCAGAGTGCTTCGGGGAACGTTATGAGTCTGCTCTGTCTAAACCACGTGCTTCCATGGCCGCGGCTCTGGTCCGCCTGACAAGCTCTAGAGCTAGAGGGAACCTCAACGTGACAAGCTGCCTCCAGCGTAGGCCCCTAGTAGCCGTGCAGAAAGGGAGGCAGGCAGCTGTCTCCATGAGTTCTCAGTCGCGTAGAGGCTTTATTTTAAAGGAAGTAGTACACTTTGGAGGACTCCTAGGCCTCTCGGGTATGCATCACTTTCCCTCCAAGTTCACCGAGTACCTCCAGACCCCTGTGGGGCGGCTGAGCAACTTCGAGGCCCACTGGTTGACCCCCCCCCACACCACCCCCGGAGGCCCTCTGTGCGTGCCGCGCGATGGGCTACACACTGGACGTCCCTCGAGGAGCGCTACATTTCCAGAGCCCTCGAACAGCCTCAGGACAGCATTTCGGGTGAGTGCGACTTTGTCATGGCCCTTGTGTGAGCTGCCATGGGAAAACACTGTGCTTTGAATACTTCGAGGACATCGTACCTGAAGTCACTCTGCCCGAGGAGAAAGTCAGCATCTCACCATGCCGTGTCGCTAACGGCACGCCAGGCACGAACACAGGCCTGGAAGAAAGGCCCCGAGTGGCGGTGCAGAAGCGGAGGCGTGCAGCAGTTTCCATGAGGCGGTGGCCTCGGCTCTGGGCACCTTCAACGGCAGCAGGGTTTTCTGGACACCTAGGAGGCTGGCGCGGGCCCCCTGTTCCCGGCAGGAACACTGAGTACCGCCAGGCCCACCTGGGTCTGCTAAGCAACATCCAGGCCCGTAGCCCTTTAGAGCCCCTCTGTGGATGCCCAGCGTAGGGAAACGCGCTGCACTCCCCTTGGGAGCAGCTTAGGGTCCTCAGCACTCGCACACGTTCCCGGACACCGTTCTGGCACGTCCCACATGGCGTCGAAGTCTTACGCATTACCCTAGGCTGAGCTGAACTCAGAGAAACCCTCGGCTTCGCAGTCCACCTAGGACCTCCTGCCTGAAGTCACCGTGCCTCCCGGAGAGAGTCGGCTTGCGTTCTTACTGCCATGTACGTCCCCTTCCTCCTGTGGCACTGCAGGCTTTGAATAGCCACAGGCCCAGAGGAGCAGCTACGGCGTTCCTTGGCTGAGGCAGTTCGCTTGACGCAGAACACCCTACTTCGAGAAGTTGATTCAGGGAAGGAAACTCAGGGTGACCTGTGTCTCTTTGGGCTTGTGAGAAACCACGGGGATGTCTGCTGAGTGCGCCCACGGAAACGGGGGCCTGCTGCAAGTAGCCTTGCTTTCCCGTTTGGAAGGCTGCGTTCATGCTGCCTTGAAGCTACCTGACCTTCCCTGCTCTCGACAGGCCTGTTAGCCCTGTCAGAGTGCTTCGGGGAACGTTATGAGTCTGCTCTGTCTAAACCAGGTGCTTCCATGGCCGCGGCTCTGGTCCGCCTGACAAGCTCTAGAGCTAGAGGGAGCCTCAACGTGACAAGCTGCCTCCAGCGTAGGCCCCTAGTAGCCGTGCAGAAAGGGAGGCAGGCAGCTGTCTCCATGAGTTCTCAGTCGCTTAGCGGCTTTATTTTAAAGGAAGTGGTGCACTTTGGAGGACTCCTAGGCCTCTCGGGTATGCATCACTTTCCCTCCAAGTTCACCGAGTACCTCCAGACCCCTGTGGGGCGGCTGAGCAACTTCGAGGCCCATTGGTTGACCCCCCCCCCACACCACCCCCGGAGGCCCTCTGTGCGTGCCGCGCGATGGGCTACACACTGGACGTCCCTCGAGGAGCGCTACATTTCCAGGGCCCTCGAACAGCCTCAGGACAGCATTTCGGGTGAGTGCGACTTTGTCATGGCCCTTGTGTGAGCTGCCATGGGAAAACACTGTGCTTTGAATACTTCGAGGACATCGTACCTGAAGTCACTCTGCCCGAGGAGAAAGTCAGCATCTCACCATGCCGTGTCGCTAACGGCACGCCCAGCACGAACACAGGCCTGGAAGAAAGGCCCCGAGTGGCGGTGCAGAAGCGGAGGCGTGCAGCAGTTTCCATGAGGCGGTGGCCTCGGCTCTGGGCACCTTCAACGGCAGCAGGGTTTTCTGGACACCTAGGAGGCTGGCGCGGGCCCCCTGTTCCCGGCAGGAACACTGAGTACCGCCGGGCCCACCTGGGTCTGCTAAGCAACATCCAGGCCCGTAGCCCTTTAGAGCCCCTCTGTGTATGCCCAGCGTAGGGAAACGCGCTGCACTCCCCTTGGGAGCAGCTTAGGGTCCTCAGCACTCGCACACGTTCCCGGACACCGTTCTGGCACGTCCCACATGGCGTCGAAGTCTTACGCATTACCCTAGGCTGAGCTGAACTCAGAGAAACCCTCGGCTTCGCAGTCCACCTAGGACCTCCTGCCTGAAGTCACCGTGCTTCCCGGAGAGAGTCGGCTTGCGTTCTTACTGCCATGTACGTCCCCTTCCTCCTGTGGCACTGCAGGCTTTGAATAGCCACAGGCCCAGAGGAGCAGCTACGGCGTTCCTTGGCTGAGGCAGTTCGCTTGACGCAGAACACCCTACTTCGAGAAGTTGATTCAGGGAAGGAAACTCAGGGTGACCTGTGTCTCTTTGGGCTTGTGAGAAACCACGGGGATGTCTGCTGAGTGCGCCCACGGAAACGGGGGCCTGCTGCAAGTAGCCTTGCTTTCCCGTTTGGAAGGCTGCGTTCATGCTGCCTTGAAGCTACCTGACCTTCCCTGCTCTCGACAGGCCTGTTAGCCCTGTCAGAGTGCTTCGGGGAACGTTATGAGTCTGCTCTGTCTAAAGCAGGTGCTTCCATGGCCGCGGCTCTGGTCCGCCTGACAAGCTCTAGAGCTAGAGGGAACCTCAACGTGACAAGCTGCCTCCAGCGTAGGCCCCTAGTAGCCGTGCAGAAAGGGAGGCAGGCAGCTGTCTCCATGAGTTCTCAGTCGCGTAGAGGCTTTATTTTAAAGGAAGTAGTACACTTTGGAGGACTCCTAGGCCTCTCGGGTATGCATCACTTTCCCTCCAAGTTCACCGAGTACCTCCAGACCCCTGTGGGGCGGCTGAGCAACTTCGAGGCCCATTGGTTGACCCCCGCCACACCACCCCCGGAGGCCCTCTGTGCGTGCCGCGCGATGGGCTACACACTGGACGTCCCTCGAGGAGCGCTACATTTCCAGAGCCCTCGAACAGCCTCAGGACAGCATTTCGGGTGAGTGCGACTTTGTCATGGCCCTTGTGTGAGCTGCCATGGGAAAACACTGTGCTTTGAATACTTCGAGGACATCGTACCTGAAGTCACTCTGCCCGAGGAGAAAGTCAGCATCTCACCATGCCGTGTCGCTAACGGCACGCCCAGCACGAACACAGGCCTGGAAGAAAGGCCCCGAGTGGCGGTGCAGAAGCGGAGGCGTGCAGCAGTTTCCATGAGGCGGTGGCCTCGGCTCTGGGCACCTTCAACGGCAGCAGGGTTTTCTGGACACCTAGGAGGCTGGCGCGGGCCCCCTGTTCCCGGCAGGAACACTGAGTACCGCCGGGCCCACCTGGGTCTGCTAAGCAACATCCAGGCCCGTAGCCCTTTAGAGCCCCTCTGTGTATGCCCAGAGTAGGGAAACGCGCTGCACTCCCCTTGGGAGCAGCTTAGGGTCCTCAGCACTCGCACACGTTCCCGGACACCGTTCTGGCACGTCCCACATGGCGTCGAAGTCTTACGCATTACCCTAGGCTGAGCTGAACTCAGGGAAACCCTCGGCTTCGCAGTCCACCTAGGACCTCCTGCCTGAAGTCACCGTGCCTCCCGGAGAGAGTCGGCTTGCGTTCTTACTGCCATGTACGTCCCCTTCCTCCTGTGGCACTGCAGGCTTTGAATAGCCACAGGCCCAGAGGAGCAGCTACGGCGTTCCTTGGCTGAGGCAGTTCGCTTGACGCAGAACACCCTACTTCGAGAAGTTGATTCAGGGAAGGAAACTCAGGGTGACCTGTGTCTCTTTGGGCTTGTGAGAAACCACGGGGATGTCTGCTGAGTGCGCCCACGGAAACGGGGGCCTGCTGCAAGTAGCCTTGCTTTCCCGTTTGGAAGGCTGCGTTCATGCTGCCTTGAAGCTACCTGACCTTCCCTGCTCTCGACAGGCCTGTTAGCCCTGTCAGAGTGCTTCGGGGAACGTTATGAGTCTGCTCTGTCTAAACCAGGTGCTTCCATGGCCGCGGCTCTGGTCCGCCTGACAAGCTCTAGAGCTAGAGGGAACCTCAACGTGACAAGCTGCCTCCAGCGTAGGCCCCTAGTAGCCGTGCAGAAAGGGAGGCAGGCAGCTGTCTCCATGAGTTCTCAGTCGCGTAGAGGCTTTATTTTAAAGGAAGTAGTACACTTTGGAGGACTCCTAGGCCTCTCGGGTATGCATCACTTTCCCTCCAAGTTCACCGAGTACCTCCAGACCCCTGTGGGGCGGCTGAGCAACTTCGAGGCCCATTGGTTGACCCCCCCCCACACCACCCCCGGAGGCCCTCTGTGCGTGCCGCGCGATGGGCTACACACTGGACGTCCCTCGAGGAGCGCTACATTTCCAGAGCCCTCGAACAGCCTCAGGACAGCATTTCGGGTGAGTGCGACTTTGTCATGGCCCTTGTGTGAGCTGCCATGGGAAAACACTGTGCTTTGAATACTTCGAGGACATCGTACCTGAAGTCACTCTGCCCGAGGAGAAAGTCAGCATCTCACCATGCCGTGTCGCTAACGGCACGCCCAGCACGAACACAGGCCTGGAAGAAAGGCCCCGAGTGGCGGTGCAGAAGCGGAGGCGTGCAGCAGTTTCCATGAGGCGGTGGCCTCGGCTCTGGGCACCTTCAACGGCAGCAGGGTTTTCTGGACACCTAGGAGGCTGGCGCTGGCCCCCTGTTCCCGGCAGGAACACTGAGTACCGCCAGGCCCACCTGGGTCTGCTAAGCAACATCCAGGCCCGTAGCCCTTTAGAGCCCCTCTGTGTATGCCCAGCGTAGGGAAACGCGCTGCACTCCCCTTGGGAGCAGCTTAGGGTCCTCAGCACTCGCACACGTTCCCGGACACCGTTCTGGCACGTCCCACATGGCGTCGAAGTCTTACGCATTACCCTAGGCTGAGCTGAACTCAGAGAAACCCTCGGCTTCGCAGTCCACCTAGGACCTCCTGCCTGAAGTCACCGTGCCTCCCGGAGAGAGTCGGCTTGCGTTCTTACTGCCATGTACGTCCCCTTCCTCCTGTGGCACTGCAGGCTTTGAATAGCCACAGGCCCAGAGGAGCAGCTACGGCGTTCCTTGGCTGAGGCAGTTCGCTTGACGCAGAACACCCTACTTCGAGAAGTTGATTCAGGGAAGGAAACTCAGGGTGACCTGTGTCTCTTTGGGCTTGTGAGAAACCACGGGGATGTCTGCTGAGTGCGCCCACGGAAACGGGGGCCTGCTGCAAGTAGCCTTGCTTTCCCGTTTGGAAGGCTGCGTTCATGCTGCCTTGAAGCTACCTGACCTTCCCTGCTCTCGACAGGCCTGTTAGCCCTGTCAGAGTGCTTCGGGGAACGTTATGAGTCTGCTCTGTCTAAACCAGGTGCTTCCATGGCCGCAGCTCTGGTCCGCCTGACAAGCTCTAGAGCTAGAGGGAACCTCAACGTGACAAGCTGCCTCCAGCGTAGGCCCCTAGTAGCCGTGCAGAAAGGGAGGCAGGCAGCTGTCTCCATGAGTTCTCAGTCGCGTAGAGGCTTTATTTTAAAGGAAGTAGTACACTTTGGAGGACTCCTAGGCCTCTCGGGTATGCATCACTTTCCCTCCAAGTTCACCGAGTACCTCCAGACCCCTGTGGGGCGGCTGAGCAACTTCGAGGCCCATTGGTTGACCCCCGCCACACCACCCCCGGAGGCCCTCTGTGCGTGCCGCGCGATGGGCTACACACTGGACGTCCCTCGAGGAGCGCTACATTTCCAGAGCCCTCGAACAGCCTCAGGACAGCATTTCGGGTGAGTGCGACTTTGTCATGGCCCTTGTGTGAGCTGCCATGGGAAAACACTGTGCTTTGAATACTTCGAGGACATCGTACCTGAAGTCACTCTGCCCGAGGAGAAAGTCAGCATCTCACCATGCCGTGTCGCTAACGGCACGCCCAGCACGAACACAGGCCTGGAAGAAAGGCCCCGAGTGGCGGTGCAGAAGCGGAGGCGTGCAGCAGTTTCCATGAGGCGGTGGCCTCGGCTCTGGGCACCTTCAACGGCAGCAGGGTTTTCTGGACACCTAGGAGGCTGGCGCGGGCCCCCTGTTCCCGGCAGGAACACTGAGTACCGCCGGGCCCACCTGGGTCTGCTAAGCAACATCCAGGCCCGTAGCCCTTTAGAGCCCCTCTGTGTATGCCCAGAGTAGGGAAACGCGCTGCACTCCCCTTGGGAGCAGCTTAGGGTCCTCAGCACTCGCACACGTTCCCGGACACCGTTCTGGCACGTCCCACATGGCGTCGAAGTCTTACGCATTACCCTAGGCTGAGCTGAACTCAGGGAAACCCTCGGCTTCGCAGTCCACCTAGGACCTCCTGCCTGAAGTCACCGTGCCTCCCGGAGAGAGTCGGCTTGCGTTCTTACTGCCATGTACGTCCCCTTCCTCCTGTGGCACTGCAGGCTTTGAATAGCCACAGGCCCAGAGGAGCAGCTACGGCGTTCCTTGGCTGAGGCAGTTCGCTTGACGCAGAACACCCTACTTCGAGAAGTTGATTCAGGGAAGGAAACTCAGGGTGACCTGTGTCTCTTTGGGCTTGTGAGAAACCACGGGGATGTCTGCTGAGTGCGCCCACGGAAACGGGGGCCTGCTGCAAGTAGCCTTGCTTTCCCGTTTGGAAGGCTGCGTTCATGCTGCCTTGAAGCTACCTGACCTTCCCTGCTCTCGACAGGCCTGTTAGCCCTGTCAGAGTGCTTCGGGGAACGTTATGAGTCTGCTCTGTCTAAACCACGTGCTTCCATGGCCGCGGCTCTGGTCCGCCTGACAAGCTCTAGAGCTAGAGGGAACCTCAACGTGACAAGCTGCCTCCAGCGTAGGCCCCTAGTAGCCGTGCAGAAAGGGAGGCAGGCAGCTGTCTCCATGAGTTCTCAGTCGCGTAGAGGCTTTATTTTAAAGGAAGTAGTACACTTTGGAGGACTCCTAGGCCTCTCGGGTATGCATCACTTTCCCTCCAAGTTCACCGAGTACCTCCAGACCCCTGTGGGGCGGCTGAGCAACTTCGAGGCCCATTGGTTGACCCCCCCCCACACCACCCCCGGAGGCCCTCTGTGCGTGCCGCGCGATGGGCTACACACTGGACGTCCCTCGAGGAGCGCTACATTTCCAGAGCCCTCGAACAGCCTCAGGACAGCATTTCGGGTGAGTGCGACTTTGTCATGGCCCTTGTGTGAGCTGCCATGGGAAAACACTGTGCTTTGAATACTTCGAGGACCTCGTACCTGAAGTCACTCTGCCCGAGGAGAAAGTCAGCATCTCACCATGCCGTGTCGCTAACGGCACGCCCAGCACGAACACAGGCCTGGAAGAAAGGCCCCGAGTGGCGGTGCAGAAGCGGAGGCGTGCAGCAGTTTCCATGAGGCGGTGGCCTCGGCTCTGGGCACCTTCAACGGCAGCAGGGTTTTCTGGACACCTAGGAGGCTGGCGCGGGCCCCCTGTTCCCGGCAGGAACACTGAGTACCGCCAGGCCCACCTGGGTCTGCTAAGCAACATCCAGGCCCGTAGCCCTTTAGAGCCCCTCTGTGGATGCCCAGCGTAGGGAAACGCGCTGCACTCCCCTTGGGAGCAGCTTAGGGTCCTCAGCACTCGCACACGTTCCCGGACACCGTTCTGGCACGTCCCACATGGCGTCGAAGTCTTACGCATTACCCTAGGCTGAGCTGAACTCAGAGAAACCCTCGGCTTCGCAGTCCACCTAGGACCTCCTGCCTGAAGTCACCGTGCCTCCCGGAGAGAGTCGGCTTGCGTTCTTACTGCCATGTACGTCCCCTTCCTCCTGTGGCACTGCAGGCTTTGAATAGCCACAGGCCCAGAGGAGCAGCTACGGCGTTCCTTGGCTGAGGCAGTTCGCTTGACGCAGAACACCCTACTTCGAGAAGTTGATTCAGGGAAGGAAACTCAGGGTGACCTGTGTCTCTTTGGGCTTGTGAGAAACCACGGGGATGTCTGCTGAGTGCGCCCACGGAAACGGGGGCCTGCTGCAAGTAGCCTTGCTTTCCCGTTTGGAAGGCTGCGTTCATGCTGCCTTGAAGCTACCTGACCTTCCCTGCTCTCGACAGGCCTGTTAGCCCTGTCAGAGTGCTTCGGGGAACGTTATGAGTCTGCTCTGTCTAAACCACGTGCTTCCATGGCCGCGGCTCTGGTCCGCCTGACAAGCTCTAGAGCTAGAGGGAACCTCAACGTGACAAGCTGCCTCCAGCGTAGGCCCCTAGTAGCCGTGCAGAAAGGGAGGCAGGCAGCTGTCTCCATGAGTTCTCAGTCGCGTAGAGGCTTTATTTTAAAGGAAGTAGTACACTTTGGAGGACTCCTAGGCCTCTCGGGTATGCATCACTTTCCCTCCAAGTTCACCGAGTACCTCCAGACCCCTGTGGGGCGGCTGAGCAACTTCGAGGCCCATTGGTTGACCCCCCCCACACACCACCCCCGGAGGCCCTCTGTGCGTGCCGCGCGATGGGCTACACACTGGACGTCCCTCGAGGAGCGCTACATTTCCAGAGCCCTCGAACAGCCTCAGGACAGCATTTCGGGTGAGTGCGACTTTGTCATGGCCCTTGTGTGAGCTGCCATGGGAAAACACTGTGCTTTGAATACTTCGAGGACCTCGTACCTGAAGTCACTCTGCCCGAGGAGAAAGTCAGCATCTCACCATGCCGTGTCGCTAACGGCACGCCCAGCACGAACACAGGCCTGGAAGTAAGGCCCCGAGTGGCGGTGCAGAAGCGGAGGCGTGCAGCAGTTTCCATGAGGCGGTGGCCTCGGCTCTGGGCACCTTCAACGGCAGCAGGGTTTTCTGGACACCTAGGAGGCTGGCGCGGGCCCCCTGTTCCCGGCAGGAACACTGAGTACCGCCGGGCCCACCTGGGTCTGCTAAGCAACATCCAGGCCCGTAGCCCTTTAGAGCCCCTCTGTGGATGCCCAGCGTAGGGAAACGCGCTGCACTCCCCTTGGGAGCAGCTTAGGGTCCTCAGCACTCGCACACGTTCCCGGACACCGTTCTGGCACGTCCCACATGGCGTCGAAGTCTTACGCATTACCCTAGGCTGAGCTGAACTCAGAGAAACCCTCGGCTTCGCAGTCCACCTAGGACCTCCTGCCTGAAGTCACCGTGCCTCCCGGAGAGAGTCGGCTTGCGTTCTTACTGCCATGTACGTCCCCTTCCTCCTGTGGCACTGCAGGCTTTGAATAGCCACAGGCCCAGAGGAGCAGCTACGGCGTTCCTTGGCTGAGGCAGTTCGCTTGACGCAGAACACCCTACTTCGAGAAGTTGATTCAGGGAAGGAAACTCAGGGTGACCTGTGTCTCTTTGGGCTTGTGAGAAACCACGGGGATGTCTGCTGAGTGCGCCCACGGAAACGGGGGCCTGCTGCAAGTAGCCTTGCTTTCCCGTTTGGAAGGCTGCGTTCATGCTGCCTTGAAGCTACCTGACCTTCCCTGCTCTCGACAGGCCTGTTAGCCCTGTCAGAGTGCTTCGGGGAACGTTATGAGTCTGCTCTGTCTAAACCAGGTGCTTCCATGGCCGCGGCTCTGGTCCGCCTGACAAGCTCTAGAGCTAGAGGGAACCTCAACGTGACAAGCTGCCTCCAGCGTAGGCCCCTAGTAGCCGTGCAGAAAGGGAGGCAGGCAGCTGTCTCCATGAGTTCTCAGTCGCGTAGAGGCTTTATTTTAAAGGAAGTAGTACACTTTGGAGGACTCCTAGGCCTCTCGGGTATGCATCACTTTCCCTCCAAGTTCACCGAGTACCTCCAGACCCCTGTGGGGCGGCTGAGCAACTTCGAGGCCCATTGGTTGACCCCCGCCACACCACCCCCGGAGGCCCTCTGTGCGTGCCGCGCGATGGGCTACACACTGGACGTCCCTCGAGGAGCGCTACATTTCCAGAGCCCTCGAACAGCCTCAGGACAGCATTTCGGGTGAGTGCGACTTTGTCATGGCCCTTGTGTGAGCTGCCATGGGAAAACACTGTGCTTTGAATACTTCGAGGACATCGTACCTGAAGTCACTCTGCCCGAGGAGAAGGTCAGCATCTCACCATGCCGTGTCGCTAACGGCACGCCCAGCACGAACACAGGCCTGGAAGAAAGGCCCCGAGTGGCGGTGCAGAAGCGGAGGCGTGCAGCAGTTTCCATGAGGCGGTGGCCTCGGCTCTGGGCACCTTCAACGGCAGCAGGGTTTTCTGGACACCTAGGAGGCTGGCGCGGGCCCCCTGTTCCCGGCAGGAACACTGAGTACCGCCGGGCCCACCTGGGTCTGCTAAGCAACATCCAGGCCCGTAGCCCTTTAGAGCCCCTCTGTGGATGCCCAGCGTAGGGAAACGCGCTGCACTCCCCTTGGGAGCAGCTTAGGGTCCTCAGCACTCGCACACGTTCCCGGACACCGTTCTGGCACGTCCCACATGGCGTCGAAGTCTTACGCATTACCCTAGGCTGAGCTGAACTCAGAGAAACCCTCGGCTTCGCAGTCCACCTAGGACCTCCTGCCTGAAGTCACCGTGCCTCCCGGAGAGAGTCGGCTTGCGTTCTTACTGCCATGTACGTCCCCTTCCTCCTGTGGCACTGCAGGCTTTGAATAGCCACAGGCCCAGAGGAGCAGCTACGGCGTTCCTTGGCTGAGGCAGTTCGCTTGACGCAGAACACCCTACTTCGAGAAGTTGATTCAGGGAAGGAAACTCAGGGTGACCTGTGTCTCTTTGGGCTTGTGAGAAACCACGGGGATGTCTGCTGAGTGCGCCCACGGAAACGGGGGCCTGCTGCAAGTAGCCTTGCTTTCCCGTTTGGAAGGCTGCGTTCATGCTGCCTTGAAGCTACCTGACCTTCCCTGCTCTCGACAGGCCTGTTAGCCCTGTCAGAGTGCTTCGGGGAACGTTATGAGTCTGCTCTGTCTAAACCAGGTGCTTCCATGGCCGCGGCTCTGGTCCGCCTGACAAGCTCTAGAGCTAGAGGGAACCTCAACGTGACAAGCTGCCTCCAGCGTAGGCCCCTAGTAGCCGTGCAGAAAGGGAGGCAGGCAGCTGTCTCTATGAGTTCTCAGTCGCTTATCGGCTTTATTTTAAAGGAAGTGGTGCACTTTGGAGGACTCCTAGGCCTCTCGGGTATGCATCACTTTCCCTCCAAGTTCACCGAGTACCTCCAGACCCCTGTGGGGCGGCTGAGCAACTTCGAGGCCCATTGGTTGATCCCCCCCACACCACCCCCGGAGGCCCTCTGTGCGTGCCGCGCGATGGGCTACACACTGGACGTCCCTCGAGGAGCGCTACATTTCCAGAGCCCTCGAACAGCCTCAGGACAGCATTTCGGGTGAGTGCGACTTTGTCATGGCCCTTGTGTGAGCTGCCATGGGAAAACACTGTGCTTTGAATACTTCGAGGACCTTGTACCTGAAGTCACTCTGCCCGAGGAGAAAGTCAGCATCTCACCATGCCGTGTCTCTAACGGCACGCCCAGCACGAACACAGGCCTGGAAGTAAGGCCCCGAGTGGCGGTGCAGAAGCGGAGGCGTGCAGCAGTTTCCATGAGGCGGTGGCCTCGGCTCTGGGCACCTTCAACGGCAGCAGGGTTTTCTGGACACCTAGGAGGCTGGCGCGGGCCCCCTGTTCCCGGCAGGAACACTGAGTACCGCCGGGCCCACCTGGGTCTGCTAAGCAACATCCAGGCCCGTAGCCCTTTAGAGCCCCTCTGTGTATGCCCAGCGTAGGGAAACGCGCTGCACTCCCCTTGGGAGCAGCTTAGGGTCCTCAGCACTCGCACACGTTCCCGGACACCGTTCTGGCACGTCCCACATGGCGTCGAAGTCTTACGCATTACCCTAGGCTGAGCTGAACTCAGAGAAACCCTCGGCTTCGCAGTCCACCTAGGACCTCCTGCCTGAAGTCACCGTGCTTCCCGGAGAGAGTCGGCTTGCGTTCTTACTGCCATGTACGTCCCCTTCCTCCTGTGGCACTGTAGGCTTTGAATAGCCACAGGCCCAGAGGAGCAGCTACGGCGTTCCTTGGCTGAGGCAGTTCGCTTGACGCAGAACACCCTACTTCAAGAAGTTGATTCAGGGAAGGAAACTCAGGGTGACCTGTGTCTCTTTGGGCTTGTGAGAAACCACGGGGATGTCTGCTGAGTGCGCCCACAGAAACGGGGGCCTGCTGCAAGTAGCCTTGCTTTCCCGTTTGGAAGGCTGCGTTCATGCTGCCTTGAAGCTACCTGACCTTCCCTGCTCTCGACAGGCCTGTTAGCCCTGTCAGAGTGCTTCGGGGAACGTTATGAGTCTGCTCTGTCTAAACCAGGTGCTTCCATGGCCGCGGCTCTGGTCCGCCTGACAAGCTCTAGAGCTAGAGGGAACCTCAACGTGACAAGCTGCCTCCAGCGTAGGCCCCTAGTAGCCGTGCAGAAAGGGAGGCAGGCAGCTGTCTCCATGAGTTCTCAGTCGCGTAGAGGCTTTATTTTAAAGGAAGTAGTACACTTTGGAGGACTCCTAGGCCTCTCGGGTATGCATCACTTTCCCTCCAAGTTCACCGAGTACCTCCAGACACCTGTGGGGCGGCTGAGCAACTTCGAGGCCCATTGGTTGACCCCCGCCACACCACCCCCGGAGGCCCTCTGTGCGTGCCGCGCGATGGGCTACACACTGGACGTCCCTCGAGGAGCGCTACATTTCCAGAGCCCTCGAACAGCCTCAGGACAGCATTTCGGGTGAGTGCGACTTTGTCATGGCCCTTGTGTGAGCTGCCATGGGAAAACACTGTGCTTTGAATACTTCGAGGACATCGTACCTGAAGTCACTCTGCCCGAGGAGAAAGTCAGCATCTCACCATGCCGTGTCGCTAACGGCACGCCCAGCACGAACACAGGCCTGGAAGAAAGGCCCCGAGTGGCGGTGCAGAAGCGGAGGCGTGCAGCAGTTTCCATGAGGCGGTGGCGTCGGCTCTGGGCACCTTCAACGGCAGCAGGGTTTTCTGGACACCTAGGAGGCTGGCGCGGGCCCCCTGTTCCCGGCAGGAACACTGAGTACCGCCGGGCCCACCTGGGTCTGCTAAGCAACATCCAGGCCCGTAGCCCTTTAGAGCCCCTCTGTGGATGCCCAGCGTAGGGAAACGCGCTGCACTCCCCTTGGGAGCAGCTTAGGGTCCTCAGCACTCGCACACGTTCCCGGACACCGTTCTGGCACGTCCCACATGGCGTCGAAGTCTTACGCATTACCCTAGGCTGAGCTGAACTCAGAGAAACCCTCGGCTTCGCAGTCCACCTAGGACCTCCTGCCTGAAGTCACCGTGCCTCCCGGAGAGAGTCGGCTTGCGTTCTTACTGCCATGTACGTCCCCTTCCTCCTGTGGCACTGCAGGCTTTGAATAGCCACAGGCCCAGAGGAGCAGCTACGGCGTTCCTTGGCTGAGGCAGTTCGCTTGACGCAGAACACCCTACTTCGAGAAGTTGATTCAGGGAAGGAAACTCAGGGTGACCTGTGTCTCTTTGGGCTTGTGAGAAACCACGGGGATGTCTGCTGAGTGCGCCCACGGAAACGGGGGCCTGCTGCAAGTAGCCTTGCTTTCCCGTTTGGAAGGCTGCGTTCATGCTGCCTTGAAGCTACCTGACCTTCCCTGCTCTCGACAGGCCTGTTAGCCCTGTCAGAGTGCTTCGGGGAACGTTATGAGTCTGCTCTGTCTAAACCAGGTGCTTCCATGGCCGCGGCTCTGGTCCGCCTGACAAGCTCTAGAGCTAGAGGGAACCTCAACGTGACAAGCTGCCTCCAGCGTAGGCCCCTAGTAGCCGTGCAGAAAGGGAGGCAGGCAGCTGTCTCCATGAGTTCTCAGTCACTTAGCGGCTTTATTTTAAAGGAAGTGGTGCACTTTGGAGGACTCCTAGGCCTCTCGGGTATGCATCACTTTCCCTCCAAGTTCACCGAGTACCTCCAGACCCTGTGGGGCGGCTGAGCAACTTCGAGGCCCATTGGTTGACCCCCGCCACACCACCCCCGGAGGCCCTCTGTGCGTGCCGCGCGATGGGCTACACACTGGACGTCCCTCGAGGAGCGCTACATTTCCAGAGCCCTCGAACAGCCTCAGGACAGCATTTCGGGTGAGTGCGACTTTGTCATGGCCCTTGTGTGAGCTGCCATGGGAAAACACTGTGCTTTGAATACTTCGAGGACCTCGTACCTGAAGTCACTCTGCCCGAGGAGAAAGTCAGCATCTCACCATGCCGTGTCTCTAACGGCACGCCCAGCACGAACACAGGCCTGGAAGTAAGGCCCCGAGTGGCGGTGCAGAAGCGGAGGCGTGCAGCAGTTTCCATGAGGCGGTGGCCTCGGCTCTGGGCACCTTCAACGGCAGCAGGGTTTTCTGGACACCTAGGAGGCTGGCGCGGGCCCCCTGTTCCCGGCAGGAACACTGAGTACCGCCGGGCCCACCTGGGTCTGCTAAGCAACATCCAGGCCCGTAGCCCTTTAGAGCCCCTCTGTGTATGCCCAGCGTAGGGAAACGCGCTGCACTCCCCTTGGGAGCAGCTTAGGGTCCTCAGCACTCGCACACGTTCCCGGACACCGTTCTGGCACGTCCCACATGGCGTCGAAGTCTTACGCATTACCCTAGGCTGAGCTGAACTCAGAGAAACCCTCGGCTTCGCAGTCCACCTAGGACCTCCTGCCTGAAGTCACCGTGCTTCCCGGAGAGAGTCGGCTTGCGTTCTTACTGCCATGTACGTCCCCTTCCTCCTGTGGCACTGCAGGCTTTGAATAGCCACAGGCCCAGAGGAGCAGCTACGGCGTTCCTTGGCTGAGGCAGTTCGCTTGACGCAGAACACCCTACTTCGAGAAGTTGATTCAGGGAAGGAAACTCAGGGTGACCTGTGTCTCTTTGGGCTTGTGAGAAACCACGGGGATGTCTGCTGAGTGCGCCCACGGAAACGGGGGCCTGCTGCAAGTAGCCTTGCTTTCCCGTTTGGAAGGCTGCGTTCATGCTGCCTTGAAGCTACCTGACCTTCCCTGCTCTCGACAGGCCTGTTAGCCCTGTCAGAGTGCTTCGGGGAACGTTATGAGTCTGCTCTGTCTAAACCAGGTGCTTCCATGGCCGCGGCTCTGGTCCGCCTGACAAGCTCTAGAGCTAGAGGGAACCTCAACGTGACAAGCTGCCTCCAGCGTAGGCCCCTAGTAGCCGTGCAGAAAGGGAGGCAGGCAGCTGTCTCCATGAGTTCTCAGTCGCGTAGAGGCTTTATTTTAAAGGAAGTAGTACACTTTGGAGGACTCCTAGGCCTCTCGGGTATGCATCACTTTCCCTCCAAGTTCACCGAGTACCTCCAGACCCCTGTGGGGCGGCTGAGCAACTTCGAGGCCCATTGGTTGACCCCCGCCACACCACCCCCGGAGGCCCTCTGTGCGTGCCGCGCGATGGGCTACACACTGGACGTCCCTCGAGGAGCGCTACATTTCCAGAGCCCTCGAACAGCCTCAGGACAGCATTTCGGGTGAGTGCGACTTTGTCATGGCCCTTGTGTGAGCTGCCATGGGAAAACACTGTGCTTTGAATACTTCGAGGACCTCGTACCTGAAGTCACTCTGCCCGAGGAGAAAGTCAGCATCTCACCATGCCGTGTCGCTAACGGCACGCCCAGCACGAACACAGGCCTGGAAGAAAGGCCCCGAGTGGCGGTGCAGAAGCGGAGGCGTGCAGCAGTTTCCATGAGGCGGTGGCCTCGGCTCTGGGCACCTTCAACGGCAGCAGGGTTTTCTGGACACCTAGGAGGCTGGCGCGGGCCCCCTGTTCCCGGCAGGAACACTGAGTACCGCCGGGCCCACCTAGGTCTGCTAAGCAACATCCAGGCCCGTAGCCCTTTAGAGCCCCTCTGTGGATGCCCAGCGTAGGGAAACGCGCTGCACTCCCCTTGGGAGCAGCTTAGGGTCCTCAGCACTCGCACACGTTCCCGGACACCGTTCTAGCACGTCCCACATGGCGTCGAAGTCTTACGCATTACCCTAGGCTGAGCTGAACTCAGAGAAACCCTCGGCTTCGCAGTCCACCTAGGACCTCCTGCCTGAAGTCACCGTGCCTCCCGGAGAGAGTCGGCTTGCGTTCTTACTGCCATGTACGTCCCCTTCCTCCTGTGGCACTGCAGGCTTTGAATAGCCACAGGCCCAGAGGAGCAGCTACGGCGTTCCTTGGCTGAGGCAGTTCGCTTGACGCAGAACACCCTACTTCGAGAAGTTGATTCAGGGAAGGAAACTCAGGGTGACCTGTGTCTCTTTGGGCTTGTGAGAAACCACGGGGATGTCTGCTGAGTGCGCCCACGGAAACGGGGGCCTGCTGCAAGTAGCCTTGCTTTCCCGTTTGGAAGGCTGCGTTCATGCTGCCTTGAAGCTACCTGACCTTCCCTGCTCTCGACAGGCCTGTTAGCCCTGTCAGAGTGCTTCGGGGAACGTTATGAGTCTGCTCTGTCTAAACCAGGTGCTTCCATGGCCGCGGCTCTGGTCCGCCTGACAAGCTCTAGAGCTAGAGGGAACCTCAACGTGACAAGCTGCCTCCAGCGTAGGCCCCTAGTAGCCGTGCAGAAAGGGAGGCAGGCAGCTGTCTCCATGAGTTCTCAGTCGCGTAGAGGCTTTATTTTAAAGGAAGTAGTACACTTTGGAGGACTCCTAGGCCTCTCGGGTATGCATCACTTTCCCTCCAAGTTCACCGAGTACCTCCAGACCCCTGTGGGGCGGCTGAGCAACTTCGAGGCCCATTGGTTGACCCCCCCCCACCACCCCCGGAGGCCCTCTGTGCGTGCCGCGCGATGGGCTACACACTGGACGTCCCTCGAGGAGCGCTACATTTCCAGAGCCCTCGAACAGCCTCAGGACAGCATTTCGGGTGAGTGCGACTTTGTCATGGCCCTTGTGTGAGCTGCCATGGGAAAACACTGTGCTTTGAATACTTCGAGGACCTCGTACCTGAAGTCACTCTGCCCGAGGAGAAGGTCAGCATCTCACCATGCCGTGTCGCTAACGGCACGCCCAGCACGAACACAGGCCTGGAAGAAAGGCCCCGAGTGGCGGTGCAGAAGCGGAGGCGTGCAGCAGTTTCCATGAGGCGGTGGCCTCGGCTCTGGGCACCTTCAACGGCAGCAGGGTTTTCTGGACACCTAGGAGGCTGGCGCAGGCCCCCTGTTCCCGGCAGGAACACTGAGTACCGCCAGGCCCACCTGGGTCTGCTAAGCAACATCCAGGCCCGTAGCCCTTTAGAGCCCCTCTGTGGATGCCCAGCGTAGGGAAACGCGCTGCACTCCCCTTGGGAGCAGCTTAGGGTCCTCAGCACTCGCACACGTTCCCGGACACCGTTCTGGCACGTCCCACATGGCGTCGAAGTCTTACGCATTACCCTAGGCTGAGCTGAACTCAGAGAAACCCTCGGCTTCGCAGTCCACCTAGGACCTCCTGCCTGAAGTCACCGTGCCTCCCGGAGAGAGTCGGCTTGCGTTCTTACTGCCATGTACGTCCCCTTCCTCCTGTGGCACTGCAGGCTTTGAATAGCCACAGGCCCAGAGGAGCAGCTACGGCGTTCCTTGGCTGAGGCAGTTCGCTTGACGCAGAACACCCTACTTCGAGAAGTTGATTCAGGGAAGGAAACTCAGGGTGACCTGTGTCTCTTTGGGCTTGTGAGAAACCACGGGGATGTCTGCTGAGTGCGCCCACGGAAACGGGGGCCTGCTGCAAGTAGCCTTGCTTTCCCGTTTGGAAGGCTGCGTTCATGCTGCCTTGAAGCTACCTGACCTTCCCTGCTCTCGACAGGCCTGTTAGCCCTGTCAGAGTGCTTCGGGGAACGTTATGAGTCTGCTCTGTCTAAACCAGGTGCTTCCATGGCCGCGGCTCTGGTCCGCCTGACAAGCTCTAGAGCTAGAGGGAACCTCAACGTGACAAGCTGCCTCCAGCGTAGGCCCCTAGTAGCCGTGCAGAAAGGGAGGCAGGCAGCTGTCTCCATGAGTTCTCAGTCGCGTAGAGGCTTTATTTTAAAGGAAGTAGTACACTTTGGAGGACTCCTAGGCCTCTCGGGTATGCATCACTTTCCCTCCAAGTTCACCGAGTACCTCCAGACCCCTGTGGGGCGGCTGAGCAACTTCGAGGCCCATTGGTTGACCCCCCGCCACACCACCCCCGGAGGCCCTCTGTGCGTGCCACGCGATGTGCTACACACTGGACGTCCCTCGAGGAGCGCTACATTTCCAGAGCCCTCGAACAGCCTCAGGACAGCATTT